>NC_037689.1:26178691-26313270 GCF_003255815.1 Theropithecus gelada
TTCCTTCCTTCCTTCCTTCCTTCCTTCCTTCCTTCCTTCCTTCCTTCCTTCCTTCCTTCCTTCCTTCCCTCCTTCCTTCTTTCTCTCTCTCTCTCTCTCTCTCTCTTTCTCGACTCCCTATTGGTTCTATTTATCTGGACAACTGGGACTAATACAGTGCTTAAAAGTTAAGCCATTAGTATGCAACTTATTAGATCTATGAAAGGGATTCCAGCAAAAGATTTCTAGATTGGCAATGCTATTTTCCGTAACTGACACTGAAAATAACAAACACATCCAATATGTCAAGACCTATATCCCTAATGACAACGTGATATAGTGATATCACAGATTTTGCACTTTTTCATTGCATTTTATTCTCCACATATGTCCTTGAGTACAGATTATGAAATATAACTAAGCAATTTTCTTCTCTAAATAACAAAAGTACTACTTACAAGTAAAGAGAATTTCAACTTACTGTGTTTATTCTTCCCATAGGATGAAGCTGGCCCCAGGCATCTTATAACGTGCATTAAAGAAAAAACTTCTTTATCAGTGGGAGGTTACTAAACTTCACAGTCTCTCAAAGCTTCAAAAGAAAGGAAAAAGAAGGGGGAGGGAAGCCCAGGTTATATATGCAAACTCTTGAAAGAAAAGTCTATTTGATAAGAGTTGAAAAAGTCAGTCTTGCATTCAAAGAGGTCACACACTTATCAAACCTACTGTAAGTTTAAATGACAATTGGTGTCAATCATTAATTCCATTAGAAACATTTATTTTGAAGCATTACATCCAAAAAGCCCAATACTTTCTTAAGATAACTAGTTGTTAATTGCTCAACAATAAGCATTTCAATAACAACAATAATAATAACTATTAATATTTTCTTTAACATATAACTTACCAAGGCTTGGGTGTAACCAATATTCACCCCTCCGTTTCAAATGTTTGATGTGGTAGATTTAGGTAAATGTATTCAGTTACACAATGCCAACCACGATATAGATAAATAACATCTCTTTTACCCTAAAAAGCTCACTCATGTCCTTTGGTAGAAAGCATGCTTTTCACGCACAGCCTCTGGTAACTCTTGACCTGTTTTCTGTCTGTATATCTATATCTAAGAAGACATCTATATCTTCTCCTGTGTGAATTTATAGATGGATGGATAGATGATAGGTAGATGGATAGATAGATACGGATATGGCTGTAGTAAAGATAAAACATATCTGTATCTATATCTATAATATTTATCTATCCCTATAGATCTATAACTATCTTAAAGTCATATCTGTATCAATACATCTATATCTATATACAGCCGTATCTTTATCTCTCTATGTTTTGGATAATCTATATCTATATAGATTCACACAGGATATCTATATTTTCTTCTCAAGAAAGTTGCAGAAATAGAATTATTGATAAAGAGACTTGATCAAACCTTCAAATACAATGTTTTCTTTGTATCTAGCTTCTCTCACTGAGCATAATTCTTTTGAAATTCAGCCATATTGTTGTGAAATTCAGCCACCAATAGTTTGCTTTTTGTTATTACAGAGGATTCCTTTGTGTAGACAGACCTTAATGGGTTTAACCCCTAATTGTGTAGACAGACCTTAATGGGTTTAACCCCTAATTGGTGAGGTGTTGGTTTCTTTCTTTCCATTTGGCTGTTTTATATGAAGATTTTATAAACAGCCATATACAGGCTTTAGTGTGGACTTACTTTCATTTTTCTTGAGTAACTGTCTAATAGTGAAATTGCAAGGTATAAATAAGGTGTATTTGACTTTTAAATAAATTGTTTTCTACAATGGTCCTTCCAAAAACATCAACCTCTCATCAGTCAGGTCTGAGAGGGTTTTGTAACCCAGATCCTTCAAAACCTTTGTATGTATCTTTTGAACTTTAAATATGCCATGGAGCTGGTAGTATTCCATGCTTCCAAGGGTGCAGAGCATATTTTTGTATGCTTTTTGATTACTCTTATTTAATTTGTATGAGTGTGTTTTGATAGGGTTCTGCAATAATTAAACAGAATCAGAATAACAAAAGTCACACAGGACATCAATATCTATATATTATATTTATCTATCTATCTATCTATATTAAGGTCACATCTATGTCTACATATCTATGTTAAAGCTACACATACATAAAAATATAAATATATTTGTGTATATATATGGATACCTTTATGTATATGTGTGTGTATATATATACACAACCTGTGTATATATATATATATCTGTTGATCATATATATGGCTATACAGATTGTGTATATACGTACAGATATAATTTATATATACATGTATGTACACACACACACAGACAATCCTAGCCACACTAGCAGCTGATTAGAAGATGCCCACCTAGGTTGAGGGTGGGTCTTCCTCTCTCACTTCACTGACTTAAATGTCAATCTCCTTTGGCAACACCCTCACAGACACACTCAAGAGCAATACTTTGCATCCTTCAATCCAATCAAGTTGGCACTCAATATTAATCATCACATTTAACAAACTATGGTACACATGACCATGTCTGGTTGATCACCATTTTTTTGGTAAATAATATTTTATGAAAACATAACCACATGTATTCATTTACATATTTCCTGTGGTTGCTTTGCACGACTGCAATCAGTTGTGTAGCTGCAACCGAGACAGCATGACTTGTAACATTGAAAATACTTACTACGTGCCCCTTTGCAGGGGAAAAAAGTTGACCCTTGCCACATATTAAAATAGTTTATTGATTTTCATAACACACTGAGAAATTAGACCCAATTTATAAATGTTTGACTTAGAATTCCATATTCTATCATCTAATTTGAATGCTAAGTATAGATCCACTTATTCTATGCACTACTTTTATGTCTCAGCATGTAATCAGAGGCCAAAATTTAAAGATGACACTGTGGTGAGTAGTATGGTTGAAAATCCAGTTGGTCCAAAGAAAAGGAACAAATATGTTCATAGAAGTGAAAGGGAAGGTTCTATTTTTAAAATTTTGAAATTTGGGGCTGTTTCCCACTTCCTGGTCTATTTTTGAAACCAGTGAAATAGCTCTCTAGTTCCCTGTTAGTTATCACACAGAACTTAAGGTAGGTTTTATATAAGAAAAAAAAAAAAAAATGCTTGTCCTATTATTCAAGGTAAGTCCCACTATTAAGAAAAAGAACATTTGTGTTTATGTACTTTCTCAGGATTAATAATTAGTCATGCTAATAATGATTCCTATACTGTTTATTGGGTTCAATTATTTAAAAAATCCTATTGTACTTTTGACAAGAGTGTTGTATTAATTTTCTATCACTGCAGAACAAATTTCCCCCAAAATTAGCAACTGAGTTGTCAAACAGCTATTGTCTTACAGTGTGAGTGGATCATGTATCTTGGAGTCATTTCATGGGGTGGTTTGTGGCCTTCGGTCCTATTGGGGGAACCTGCCCCCAATATTTCAACATAGTTTCTTTCTATTTTCCCTAAGGGTCAGCCAGCTGAAAAATAAAGAGAAAGAGTACAAAGAGAGGAATTTTACAGCTGGACCACAGGGAGTGACATCACATATCAGTAGGACCTGATGCCCACCTAAGCCTCAAACCAACAAGTTTTTTCTTAAGGGTTTCAAAAGAGGAGGGAGTGTAAGAACAGAGAGTAGGTACAAAGATCACATACTTCAAAGGGCAAAAAACAGAACAAAGATCACATGCTTCCGAGGGAACAGGACAAAAGGCAAAAGCAGAACTACAGATAAGGGTGTATGCTCAGTGGTGCACGTATTGTCTTGATAAACATCTTAAACAACAGAAAACAGGGTTTGAGAGTAGAGAACCGGTCTGACCACGACTTTACCAGGGTGGAGTTTTTTCCCCACCCTAGTAAGCCTGAGGGCACTGCAGGAGACCAGGGCGTATCTCAGTCCTTATCTCAACCACATAAGACAAACACTTCCAGAGCAGCCATTTATAGACCTCCCCCCAGGAATGCATTCCTTCCCCAGGGTATTAATATTAACATTCCTTGCTAGGAAAAGAATTTAGTGATATCTCTCCTACTTGCGTGTCCATTTATAGGCTCTCTGCAAGAAGAAAAATATGGCTCTTTTTGCCCAGGCCCACCCACAGTCAGACCTTATGCTTGTCTTCCCTTGTTCCCTAAAAATCACTGTTATTCTGTTCTTTTTCAGGGTGCGCTGATTTCATATTGTTCAAACACACGTTTTACAATCAATTTGTACAGTTAACACAATTACCACAGTGGTCCTGAGGTGACGTACATCCTCAGCTTACGAAGATAACAAGATTAAGAGATTAAAGAGAGGCATAAGAAATTAAAAAAGTATTATTTGGGAACTGATAAATGTCCATATTAAAATGCAATCTTCACAATTTATGTTCCTCTGCCGTGGCTCCAACCAGTCCCTTTGTTAGGGGTCCCTGACTTCCTGAAACAGAGTCCCCCATTAAGTAAAAATCAAGCTTTCAGTTATGGCTGCAACTACAGGAAACCTGGACTGGGGTTGAGATTCTGCTGCCATGCCCAGTCACGTGGCTATTCCAACAGAAGAGGCCTCTGTTTCCAATCAAATGGGCTGCTCCACGAGGCTGCTCAGGATATGGTAGCTGGCTTCCCCAGAGGAAGTGCTGAAGGGAGGAGATGGGAGGAGAGAAAGGATGGAGAGAGAGAGAGGGACAGAGAGACAGAGAGAGACAGAAAGACAGAAATAGAAGAGGGGAGAGAGGGAGGAAGAAACAGAGTGACAGAGGTAGACCGAGAGAAAAAGGGAGAGAGAGACAGAGGGAGACAGAGAGGTTGGGGAGAGAGACCAACAGAGAGAGATAGACAGAGAGAAAGGGAGAGAGAAAAAAGGAGAAAGAGACACAGAGAGAGACAGAGAGAGGAAGGGGGAGAGGGAAGAGATGGGGGAGCAGAGAGAGACAGGGAAACAGAGAGAGCCTAACAAAGAGAGAGAAAGAAAGAGAGATGGCAAGGAAGATACACAAGGAGAGAGAGGGTGAGACAGAGAAAGAGAAAGAGAGGGAGAGTGATAGAGAAAGGGAGAGAGAAAGAGACAGAGAGAGGGGAGGGGACAGAGAGAGGGAGAGAGAGATGAGAGGGAGAAGGAAAGAGAAAGGAGAGAGAAAGAAAGAGAGAAAGACAGAGAGGGAAAGAGACAGACAGACAGACAGACACACAGAGAGAAAAACACAGAGAGAGAGGCACACGTACACATACAGAGAAGAGAACAATTGCAAGGTTTTTTATAATCCAATTTCAGAAATGCCATCTATCACATCACCTCTATCTTATTCTAGCACAATCAGGGAGGGATGGCTGTACAGAAGGCATGGCAAATGGTACCGGGGGCAGGGGTCCTTGGGAACCCACCTGGAGACATGGGCTCACACAGGTGCAATTTCATTTCCTAAAAGTGTTAGAGGCTAAGAGCATTAGGAAGTAACTTGGTGTTCTTCTCCTTCAATGATGCCAACTGAGACTGCAGTCACAGGATAGCCATTGTACGCTGGTGTTTCCCAATCTCCACATAAGAGATGAGAATGTCTTTGTACGCTGGTGTTTCCCAATCTCCACATAAGAGATGAGAATGTCTTGCAAACTCAGCTCCCAAAGGGGTGGACACATAATTGATGGTTTTTACTACCATTTAGTAGAATTTATATGAAGATAATTAAACATGTAAATTGGAGAAATTAAAAATAAGGCTGATGGTATAAAGGACTAATTTGACAAATGAATTCTCGTGGTTGGGAAACCTCATTTTATTACCATTTGTCAGGGTTTTGGATCAATGTGGAAATTAGTGATTTTAATCACTTTTCAGATTTGGGTCTTGCCATAGAGGATTACAACAGAATTGGCCAAGAATCATTCCCTTACTATGAATTAGTATCCTATTTATTTAATAATAGAAATAAAACAACAAGCAAAACAAAAATAGTGGCAATTGACAATATACCAAGATTTTAAAGTCCATAAGTAATGTTCAATACTGCCCTGTTTTATACACTCACAAACATGCACCTCACAATGAGGGTTGAAGTCATAAAATAACATAATAAATATAAATTTTATATTATTTCTACTATCCATGTTCACTATTTGGGGAGAAAACGACTTTACTGAAGTTAATATTTACTTAACTTTCCAAGTTCTTTTTTTAACATGTTTTCATACATAACACTCTAATTTGCTTTTTTCTGCCAAGAAGTTCAGATAAACTACAGGATTACAGCTACCATATTCTGTCTTGACACCAAGGAAATGTCAACAAACTATAATGGACATAATGAAGTGATTTGATAAAACATAGCATGATAGCTATGAGAGAATGTTTTCAAATTATTATTTTTAAAAATTATATTACATAATAAAAGGTATCAAAGACCACTGCTATATGCATATGTACTCGAAAACATTTCATTAATTTACTAATTACAGGTTACATTTTTCTCTTCTGTTATCTGAAAATATTTTATGTAAAATTTATTGAAAACAATCCAATGATTCCAACATTTAGCACAAAAATAAGGGAATTTTTAAAGTAATGCTTCCTTCATAGTAACTTACATTTGCCAGCCTTGAAAATACATCTGACATATCTAGAAGTTGTTTCTTGATGAAATCTGTGAATATGACACACATTCATACCTTTTATTTTATATCTCGTCAAAATTCAGTAGCATTCATCTGTCTCTTATCCTGCCATTTCTTTCTAGTATGACTTCAGTTTTGCTGGGAACTTTTACAACAGGTAAGCAAGTGATAACATCTTCATTCACTTTTTAACATCAATTTCAACTAAGCCACTCAAATAAACAAAGGATTTTATTTGGAAGAATTGCTGTGGAAACATTAAACAATAGTATCCTTCTACCATCTCTTAAAAATGATGAGGTTTTCAATATTAAATAAACTGTTTTAGATGTATTGTACCCATATGAACAAAATGGCCAATGGAGGTTTTTGTTTTGTTTTGTTTTGTTTTGGTTGGTTTTGGTAGAGAATTGAAATTGGTGGGTGGAATTGTTCAAAGACACAAAGTCAAAGTAAACTTGGCACAAGAGGCATTTAATAAAAGTGGTTGCATGATTTATTTTATCAAGTGCTTAGCTTATTATGAATATTATTCCAGGTATTGTTGGAAAAATGAAAAGGGAAAGACATAAGCTATTCCTTTCTCATAAATATTTGCTATATATTTAGGAATAAGTTAACAATTTTTTCTTTAAAGAGCCAGAGAGTAAATAGTTTAAAAATTTGAATAGATGCAATGCCCTCAACTTGGCAAGCTATTGTTCTCGCTGAAGGACTAGCTAGTAGTTTCGTTTGTTTTATTTGTTTGTTTTACATTTTACATGTTAAAATGTCCAAACCACTCTTAGCTCACAGCCAAATTTGTCTCTCTGGCTGCTAACAACTGCTCTACAAAAAGGAAGAATGCATACACACAAGAAAATTAGAATAAAGCTGAAAGTGCTTACCACAAATGGAAATCCTTCATCCACAGTTTGAGTTGGAATTATCTGTATTCCAATCCCACGACAGGGAAAGGAAAAACAAAGAAGAGGGCAGAAGAAGGGCTTCCTTTCTCTTTTAATTTATAGAAGGTTTCCTGCAAGCTCTTACATGGCATTTTTCCTTTCAGCCCTTTGCAACAACTTAGCTCCATGACCTCAGCTAGCAGCAACACAGACAGCCTGTCTCATTTTGAACTTCTGTGTTTGAACTGCCCAGCTAAGAAATCTGTTTTTGTTTATTTGTTTGTTTGTTTTAGTTTGCAGAATGAGCATCCGTGTGACACACAAAACCCTGACTCAGAAATCATGATTTGGATGTTTATACTTGATTCTCACATCCAAATTTCTATTTGTTTGCTATTAAGTTTCTTATAATGGAGTATCACATTTCTAGTAAGTTCTTGCCACTTTTTCGTTAGAGGGAGACTGTGTTCAGCAGGTGATATTTGATAGTGGACGCTCATTTGATACCCTTCTTTGGTTTGTAGGGTTTATTTTTTATTTTTTGGTCTTAGATTTCCTTTTTCTCTCAGCTGGACAGCATTTTCAAAGAGTCTTTTATTCCTATGACCACCTTTTCTTGGTGTTATCTCTTTCTGCTTCTTCACTGGCCTTATCTTTTCTTTGCAAACTTGAACAAGCAAAATGCAATATATTTTTCCTTTCCAATCCTTGCATTCACTGCTATCTACCGTAAGCTATCATTTAAGCTATCTTTCTTTGAATGAGATTTGAGCTTTGGCAGGGATGCAGGGGAGAAAGCCTATCTTATTTATTTACTCTGATTTAATTGCAGCAAGTTGAGGTCTCTTAATTTTCATAACCTCTCAAACCATCTTGTCTGCACTTATTTTACAATAAGCAATCTGTTCCAGATAGGAGCAAGATCCTAGAGGATCATTTTTTAATGAATGTTATGTATTCTATACTGCACCCTTTAACCAAATTTCACATAATGACTGAGGTACATTCCATGAATTCAGTTAATGTTAATTTTATTTCTTTAAGTACGAAATGGATGAGGGAAGATAGATGTTACATCTTATCTTTAATTCCAAAAAGGTTCTGAAACCAATTATTATACTTATTATTGACCAAATCTGGTGTCTGGACTTGTGTTGTTCAATAATAGCAATGAAAATGAAGGCTAGAATTGGAATATAGATGCGGAAAATTCCCTTCTGAATGTAACACCATGTTTCAATTACTAGATTTCTTTAACCCATTTATGTGTTTGCAAAGAATTGCAAAAATCATAACCACTTATAATTTTATGTTTCCATTTCTCATCTTGTTGATCAAATCCAGACTGAAACAATTTTTTGAAACTGCCAATCCTGTTGACATTTTGTTGGAATAGTTTCTAATTCCCTTTTTATGTCATTTGCCAATCAGGTTTAATTTCTAAAAGCCATTTAGTTCAACATAAAAAGAACTCTTTCATCTGAACGGCATGCCTATCTAACATTTTCTTCTCTCTCTTTTTTGTTTTGTTTCATCTAGAGTTTAAAGAGAAAAATTGAGCATGATTTGTTAATATGAAAAAAAAAAAAACACCCAACACACAGACATTGGCCATGGAGCTGAGGAAAAAAGAAGGAGATGAAAACTGTGGGATCAAAGACGTAATAAGACGGGAGATTTTTTTTTTTCCTCCTTTATAAAATGGGGTTTTAGCAATGTTTATCTGTCTGATAGAGACCTGAATTTCTACCCAATTTTGTTCTTCATCCACTCAGATGAATTTATCCTTTATTCAGGTCTCTATCAGACAGATAAACAGCCAGAATCCAGGCTCTCAGGGAAATTATGATATGTCTTCTCCCATTACAGAGGAAATAAGATTGACCTTCTACGCAGTTCATGAAACTGAGAATGTTCATAAAATCCCTTGGTTTCCAAGTCTGCATGGGTTTTCAGATAGCCACTGGACTTTCTAAGACTCAGGAAACCTGGATGTCCCTCTGGGTTCAGTGTGGACCTGCTTGGAGAAGGTAGGTGAGTTGGTATCTCCAAGCATTCTGAGCAAGTTGACTTCTTCATCATCATCATCATCCTTGGGCATACATGAATTCTGAACTGTGGTCTTTAAGAATTAATAATAGTTATTTTCATTTATGAGTAATTCATATATAGTAATATCCATGTTTAAAATTCACATTAAGAAATGTAGAATTTGATAGATTCTGATAAATATATGTATACATGTAAAAATCATCACAGCCAAGGTATAGGCCATTTCCATCACTCAAAAATATGGTATAGGCCCAATGCAGTGGCTCACACCTGTAATCCCAGCACCTTGGGAGGCTGAGGCAGGAGGATCACTTGAGCCCACAAGGTTAACACTAGCCTGGACAACAAATTGAGACTCCAACTCTACAAAAAATAAAAAAATTAGCCATGCATGGTGTCACACACTTATAGTCCCAGCTATTTGGGAGGCTGAAGTGGGAGAATTGTTTGAGCCCAGGAGATCAAACCGGGAGTGAGCCATGATCACACCACTGCACTATAGCCTGGGTGACAGAGAAAGACCCTATCTCAAAAACAAATGAATAAATAAATCTATTGTATATGTCCCATGGCTGTCGATTACCACAACTCCCTCCTAGTCTGCAACAATTCCTGAGTCCCAAGTCACTAGTTTCTGTTTGTCAAGGATCTCATATTAATGAAATGAATCATTCTGTTCTGCCTGCCTGGTATCTTTCACTTAGCATAATGTTTTTGGGTGTGATTCATGTTGATGTGGATCTGAGTAGCTCGTCCTTTTTATCATTGAAGAGGATTTCGTCTTATGGATGTAGTCACCAGTTGATGGACATTTGGATTTTTTTCCAATTTCTGCTTAATATGGCTTCAACTGACCTGAACATTGACGTGCTGGCATTTGAGTAGAAGTATCTTTTTATTTTTCATGGATAAATAAATAGAAGAGGCACTGTGGTGTGATATGTCAAGTGTATATTGAACTTTACTGAAAAATGTCAAATATTTTTCCCAAAGTGGCTTGCTAATATTACATTTACAAATTGCATGTGTGCATTCTAATTGTTCCACACTATCACCAACACTTAATATGGTCAGTCTTTCTAATTTTAGCCACTCCAATATGTGTGTAGTGGTCACTCATTGTTTTAATTTGCTCTTCTTAATAACTAATGATATTGAATACACATCATGTGTGTATTGGTCATCTGAATATTTTCTTAATGTCTGGTTATATCATTTAGCCATTTCATGTATTTTAATTGTTTTGCTTTTCTTCTTATTGTTTATTTGTAAGAGTTTTTTTTTTTTTAACATATATATTCTGGTTAAAAAAACAAAAACAAAAACAGAAGTCTTTGTCACTTTATCTGTTAGTTGTATTGTAAGCTTTTTCCTCCAATTTGTGGGTTAACTTACCATATCCTTAACAGTACCTTTTAAAAAAATGTTTTCTAAATCTTAATGAAATACAACCTATTATTATTTTCCTTTATGGTCCATCTTTTTGTGTCCCACTTAAGAGATATTTTCCTAACCAAAGGTCACAAATAATTTTTCTTACAAGAAATGATAATTTCCTATAGAAGAGTTGTAGTTTTGGCTCTTATATTGAAATGTTGGCATGTGTCTTTTCTGCCTCAATTATCTTTAGCCAGTGATTCTTCCTATTATCATGTAAATATTTCCTCTTATTCTGTTCATATGTGGACTTACAATGGTGGATTACTGAGTGCAACCTTATATTTCAACAATAAAGCCCACTTAACCAAAATAGATGGTCATTATTAAACATTGCTGAATTCTAGTTACTAATATTTTGTTAAGGATTTTTGCACCTATATTCACTAGGGATAAGAAGTTATAGTCTACTCTTATTATAATATTTATTATTATTATACTAGCCTCTTAAAATGAGTTGGAAACCCTTTTTTTAATCTTTTCTTTCCAGATGATTTTGCATGTACTCAGTATTACTTTCTCCATTTTTTTTAAAGTTCCACCCAATAAGCCATTTCTTACTAAAAATTTCTTTGGGGTACGACTTTTACTGCAAATTCCATTTGCTGAGTATACATAAGCTATCTTTTTTTCTTCCTGTGTGAGTTTTGTCAACGTTCTCTATTTTTTCATGTCTTTTTTCCTTAAATAGAGTAGTTAGAAATTTATCCATTTTATTGAACTTTCAAAAAACCAGCTTTTGGTTTAACTGATTTTCTCTATTGTTTAATTGCTTTTTCTCTCATTGATTTCTGTTCTTACCTTTATTATTTCTTTCCTTCCCTTTATTTTGGATTTAACTTGCTCTCATTTCACTGACTTTTGAAGTAGAAGCTCAGATCCTTTATTTGAGACCTTCTTTCTTTTTTAATATAGTATTTGGTGATGTATTTTTTTCTTTCTATTTCTGCACACCACAAATTGTAATGTTGTGTATGTGCTCATTTTCATTTAATTCAAAATAGATCTTAAACTACAAATCCCATCCAAGTGCAATAATCTTTATGAGAACAATGAATAGAAAAAGAAAAACCCAAATAAAATAACTAAAGAATAAAATCTTAAAAGGAAAATGTTAAAACTTTGGTTATTTTCTGCAAACCATTAGTTCCAATTTTTTTTTATTTTTTATTTTTATGGCTACATATGACCCAGGAATCCCACTGATCGATATACCCCCAAAACAAGCAAATCAGTTAATGAAGAGATAGCTGCACTCCCATGTTTGCTGCAGCACTGTTCACAATAGCCAAGATTTGGAAGCAACCTCAGTGTCCATCAACAGATGAATGAATAAAGAAAATGTGCTACATATACACAATGGAGTACTATTCTGACATAAAAGAGAATGAAATCCTGTCATTTGCAACAACATGGATGAAACTGGAGGTGATTATGTTAAGTGAAATAAGCCAGGCACAGAAAGACAAACTTCACATATTTTGCTTATTTGTGAAAGCTAAAATTAAAACAATTGAAGTCATGGACACAGAGAGGAGAAGGATGGTTAGTAGAGGCTGGGAAGGGTAATGAGGCAGTGGGGAAGTGGGGATGGTGAATAAATACAAAAATAGAATTAGAAAGAATGAATAAGATCTACTATTTGATAGCACAGCAGGGTGACTACAGGAGCTCCAATTCTTGTGTAAGAAAATGGCAACTAATTAGGACTCTGCAGTCATTAGAGGTAGCAGACCCGGATCAGATCGATGTCACATTTCCACCGACTGTTCACTAACCAACTTCCACCAAGTGTCTGGAAATGCCTGCTGATCCCAGATTTTCACCTAGTATTTTTGTTGATCGTCGAGGAAAGGTAAAATAAATTATAAATTGGAGTTTCAAGATAAAAACTCGATTTGAGGTTTGACACAAACAAAAGAAAGATTTCTCCACTGGGTTTCTTTCTGTTTCATTTACTCCCTACAGTTCAGTACAGATTAATGGGCTCAGAGACGGATTGCAGTAATTATTCTACTCTGTCACTCCAGTCTGTTATGCAAACAAATGTGTTGGCTGGAACAACAGAGACCTCGGACCAGTTTGACACTACTTACATATTGCCTTGTTTCCTAATGTATATTGTCCTGTGTGCAAGACCCATCTCTAAGGCTGACAACGAAGTGCTTTCTGCAGGTGTTTTTAGGCTATGTTCTTTATCTTCATTTATTCCTAAGGGTTTTTTTTTTTAACTTGAACTTGAGATTTTCATTGAAAGGCATAACTTGATTGTTAACTTTAGTTCAGTGAACACTTTTCCTAAGCATTTACACTAAGTCAGTACCCTTTTATGGGAGGGGGAAGGTGTCCTAAGTTAGAATTGTAGACATTTTAATGAATTTATCAATTACACACAATTTCTGCAATCTAGCAATACTCTCAGTGTGGCAGTAATTATATTTCAGATACAGATTTCTGAAGACATGTACATCATACTTGCTACAGAGATAAGAAAGTGGTCATTGTCATTAATACCATGTTTGCCATGGAATTCACTTTCAAATTGTTTTAAAGTGCCTGTGAATTCTTGGATCATTTCTAATGGACTCTCCTTCATATATTTAAGGAAACTTTAACTTGACTTGGCTCCAACAGCAATATATAATTGGAAGAAATTGATTATATCAGATACATCAAACTATCACTCACATTTTCAAACTTCCTTCTTCTCTATAGAGGGTGTGATATAAAATATTTATTTTAAGGGATACCAGTCATTTGATAGCTAGAAAGAATGTTACTAAAATTGTGTGGTTATATGTCTTTGTTAAAATCATATTTATGTGTGTTGAAATCCTATTATGCATACTGAAATATTTTTCCCATAAGTTTTGGGGGACAGGTGGTATTTGGTTACACGAGTAAGTTCTTCACTGGTGATTTGTGAGATTTTGGTGCACCCATCACTGAAGCAGTATACAATGAAACCAATTTGTAGCCTTTCATTCCTCACCCCTTTCCCATCCTTTCCCTCCACATCCCCAAAGTCCATTGTATCTCTCTTATGCCTTTACATGCTCATAGCTTAGCACCCACTTATGAGTGAGAACATACAATGTTTGGTTTTCCATTCTTGAGTTACTTCACTTAGAGTAATAGTCTCTAATCCCAACCAGGTTGCTGTGAATGCCATTAATTTATTCTTTTTATGGCTTAGTAGCATTCTACTGTGTATGTACACCACAGTTTCTTTATCCACTCATCGACTGATGGACATTTGGGCTGGTTCCACATTTTTGCAATTGCAAATTGTGCTGCTGTAAACATGCATGTGCAAGTATCTTTTTCTTTTCCTCTGGGTGGATACCCAGCAGTGGGATTGGAAGGTCAAACAGTAGTTCTACTTTTAGTTCTTTAAGGAATCTCCACGCTGTTTTCCATAGTGGTTATACTAGTTTACATTCCCACCAGCAGTGTAGAAGTGTTCCCTTTTCACAGTATCAACACCAACATCATATTTTTTGATTTTTTGATTATGGCCATTCTTGCAGGGCATGTTGAAATTTTAAAATGTAATATCTGAAAATTTTGTAGAGAAAAGATCCAGTAATTTCTATCATAAGTGTATACCCACAGGAAGTACAAACACATTTTTAAACCAAAGCATATACATGATTTTTATAGAATTACTATTCACCATAGTGAAAAGGAGGAACAACCCAAATGCTTATCAACTGATGAATCAATAAACAAAATGTGATCTATCCATATAATGGGATTTTGTTCAACCATGAAAAAGAATGAAGCTCTGACACAGGCTACTGCATGGATAAACCTTAAGCATATCACGCTCTGTGGAAAAAGGCAGACACGTAATGCTACGTATTATAGGATTCCATTTATATGAGGTGTCCAGAGTAAGAAAATCTTTAGAAATCAAAAACAGATTAGTGGTTGCCAGTATTTTAGGCAATAGGAGAATGGGGAGTCACTGCTTCATAGGTATAAGATTTCCATTTAGGCTGGGAGTGGTGACTCACACCTGTAATCCCAGCACTTTGGGAGGTTGAGGTGAGAGGATCACTTGAGCCCAGGAGGTCAAGACCAGCCTGGGCAACATGGTAAAATCCCATTTCCACAAAAAAATGTAGAAATTAGCCAGGGGTGATGGCTCATTCCTGTAGCCCCAGACACTTGGGAGGCCAAGGTGGGAGAATCGCTTGAGCCCAGGAGGTCGAGGCTGCAGTGAGTCGTGATCATGCCACCGCATTCCAGCCTGGGTGACAGAGTGAGACCCTTCCTCCAAAACAAAACAAAACCGAAAAAAAAAAAAACCAGGAGAGGATGCTTACACATTATGATGAGTGTACTAAATGTCACTAAAATACATACTTTAAAATGGTTAAAACTCTAAATTATATATGTTTTGTTAAATGCTATATGTTTGGGGCCAGGCGCAGTGGCTCACGCCTGTAATCCCAGCACTTTGGCAGGCTGAGACGGGAGGATCAGATCAAGACCATGTTGGCTAACGTGGTGAAACCCCGTCTCTACTAAAAAAACACAAAAAAATTACCCCGGCATGGTGGCGGGCACCTGTAGTCCCAGCTACTCGGGAGGCTGAGGCAGGAGAATGGCGTGAACCCGGGAGGCGGAGCTTGCAGTGAACCGAGATCACGCCACTGTACTCCAGCCTGGGTGACGGAGTGAGACTCCATCTCAAAAAAATAAAAACTCTATGTTTTACTAATTGCGTACCACAGTTTTAAAGCTGGACAGTTAAAAAAAAAAAGGTAGAAAGCAGGCTTTTTAGGTACAGACAAATTTATGTATTAATAATCTTTGTTCCCACAGTGGAGCAGCAGTTCAGTTGAACTTAAAAATGTCAGGTATATTTTGTTCTGATTATACTTAATAATGCAGGCGGGCAACTAATAACAACAAACGTGTGTTTCTTAAAGTGGTAATAAATATCTCTATGAGAAAAACAATACTCGGGGGAAAAAATTGGAGGGGTGGGAGAAAAACATCCCTGCCAATTTGGGAGCCAAAAATTAGTATAATGGATTCCAAGGTTATAGAATTTTAAAGCAGGAAATGTGAGCTCTTACGACTCCTCTGGTAATTCCTTTAACCCTCTTGATTCCTAGCATCTTTCTTTACCAAATATGGATTATTTCATGCCTGGTAGCAAAAGTTCAACATATTGTCATCTACTTAGCGTCAGATATTTTCATAGTAATATATCAGTTAAATTTCACACACACACACAAAGCTGTTGGAGCCTGTGTTTACTTTGTAACCATAAATTGGTAACTAATAAATATATATGAAAACTGCAAAATATATTTTTTATTATTTCAATAGTTTTTGGGGGTACAGGTGGTTTTTAGTTACATAGATAAATTCTTTAGTGGTGATTTCTGAGATTTTGGTGTTCCCCTCAGCCAAGCAGTGTACACTGTACCCAAGGAGTTGTCTTTTATCTCTCACTTCTTACCTCCCTTCCCCCCGAGCTCCTAAAGTCCATTGTATCATTCTTATGCATTTGTGTCCTCATAGCTTAGCTCCCACTTACAAGTGAGAACATATGATATTTGGTTTTTCATTCCTGAGTTACTTCATTTAGAACAACGGCCTCCAGCTCCAACCAAGTTGCTGGAAAGGCCATTATTTCGTACCTTTTTGTGGTTGAGTAGTATTCCATGGTGTATATATGCCACATTTTCTTTATCCACTCCTTGATTGATGGGCATTTAGGTTGGTTCCACATTTTTGGAATTGTGAACTGTGCTGCTATAAACATGCATGTGGGTGTGTCTTTTTGACATAATGACTTTTTTCCTTTGGGTAGTTACCCAGGAGTGGGATTGTAGGATTGATTGGTAGGTCTACTTTTAGTTCTTTAAGGAATCTCTTTACTAAAAACTGTAAAATGATTTAAAATGGCAATAGAATATGACTTCTATCATTTAAGTCAGGCTAAGATAAGCTATGATGGGTTTTTCTTCATCTTGAATGAATGTGGATATACTTTTTCTAATAGTTTGACATTTTTAGTCATGTTTCAGTAAAAGCTTATGAATCCTAGTTTGTTTTCATCAAGGCATTAAATTCCCTGTCTTTGCAGCTGTGAAGATAAAGGCTAGAGGATAATTCAGTAGAATGTTGGACAAGTGGTTGAACTAGGGGACAGAAACATAGATGAAATGATCATTAACCTTCCAATGCCAGAAAGAATCTGTTTTTCTAAGTATTATATCTATATTTTTATTAAAACAGATTACAAATATGGTTCAACAGTTCAAGGACATGATTTTTCCAAACTAGATCCATACATTTTTTGAAAATCTAGAATAAAAAATGATATGGATAAAGTTGAGGAAAGGATTTGGAGGTTTATAAATGGCTGGATATTAATCTTTCAGTTAAAATATCCAAATCTGGAGAACATTCCTTGTGGTTATGATTAGTAGAGTCAAATTTTTCTTTTAAAAAGTAGAAGAGGCTTGATTTTCTCAACTTTTTTTTTTTTTTTAATTGGCATTTTATGCAATGAGCTACTTTCCACACCAGATGTTTTCCTGGCTCTGTTTTTATTTGATTTCCATCACCTATGCTTCCTTGAAAGCACCACAGGCTCACAAGCTGGCAATACTCCATCATGAACTAAAATTTGGTCTTGTGCCCGTGCTACCTCAATCCTGACGTCTCACTCAAAGGACAGTGCCTAGTCCAAGGTTTCTGAACTCAGCCAAAATACGTACTTATAAAGAATTGAAAATGTTCCAGCAACTCAGCTCAGAACAGTTGATGTGGAAAATATATTTATGGAGGAAAACTACAAAAAGCTCCCAGAAATGGTATTGGTCTTACTAGACTAAATTCTAATACAGCCAGTCTTTCACATCATTTGGGGCAGGGGAGGTCAATGGTGCATAAAAATATTGTCACTCTAGTCCATTAAAATAGTTCCATAAAGATACTCTAATAAGTTTTAAAACTGTACATTTCATGACCTCTACTAAGGTCATGCAAACTTTGAACTGTATAGTAGGTGTAAATTTTGCCCTTCAATGTCAGGCATAAGCAATGAAGCATTGTTTTAATGTTCTTGGGCATACTTTGCTATGAATTTAAAGAAATTCGCCTAAAAGGGGGAACGTCTACATTCAGCCACAGATGTTGACAAAGTGAGCCTGAGAAGGAGAAGATTTCAACAGCTTTGTCCCCATTCCTGCAAAATGAAGAAGAGAGAGGATGTATGTTAAATGTAATGGGATGGTCTAAATCAAGCTTGTTCAACCCGCAGCCCACGGGCTGCATGTGGCCAGGATAGCTTTGAATGCGGCCCAACAGAAATTCATAAACTTTCTTAAAACATTATGAGATTTTTTTTGTATTTGTTTTTAGATCATCAGCCATCTTTAGTGTTAGTGTATTTTATGTGTGGCCCAAGACAATGCTGCTTCTCCCGGTGTTGCTCAGGAAGCCAAAAGATTGGGCACCCTGGGTCTAAATGTTGATTTTCCTCGAAGTAAGCACATTTCCTCATTATAAGCACATTTGTACTGATTTTCAAAATTTCTTGTACTGTGTTAATTTCATGGAGGCTGTAAGTATTCGGTAAAGTGCAAAGATATGTAATGATTCTTATGGATACTCCTAATGTCAGGTAAAAATCAGAAAGCACCTATACACACACACACACACACACATTGACATTTTTTCATTCCCTGGGAGATCATAGAGTCTAGATTTAATGTTGGAAAATGAAATTCTCCTCCAATATTCGGCCTAATTCATAGTTTCTCATTTATGAGGAATCAATTCTGCCAGGGAATTATCACCACGGGGTCTAACTACATCATTCCGTGAGTGCTATGTGCTCAGATGGTTCAAGAAAGCCCATAAAATCACCACTGACTTTTCAAGTTTGAGATGCCTTCAGATATCCAGTGAGACCTGACAGTTCTTAACCTTTCAGAAAAGCCATGTTTAGAGACTAGGGGAGCTCTGGCTTGATGACAGTAGCACAAGGGCAGTTATTATGAGTGATAGCTGAACGCAGAGGAAAAAATGAGCCATCAGAGGGATAGCAAGAAGAGTTAGAACAGAAGATGAAGATCCGTGGGATGTAAAATAGGTGACACCATTTAAAAAGTCAGAAAATCCCTGTATAGTGGCTTATGCCTGGGAGGGCAAGGTTGGAGGATCTCTTGAGGCAAGGAATTTAAGACCAGCCTCATCAACATAGTGAGACCCTGTTGATACAAATCATTTAAAAAATTATCTGGGCGTAGTGGTGCACACTTGCAATCCCAGCTACTCAGGAGGTTGAAGTGAGAGAATTGCTTTAGCCAAGCCCAGGAGGTTGAGGCTGCACTTTGCTATGATGGTGCCAATGCACTCTGGCCTGGGCAACAGAGTAAGATTCCATTTCTTTAAAAAAAAAAAAAAAAAAAAAGTCAGAAGAGGTGTCACAGTTACCCAGCAACATGAGAAGGTCCCACCTCTTAAAAATAGGAAGTGAACAAAGAAGAGGGTTAAACTACAAAAACATTTGTGTAAATACATGCTGAATAGGGGATATGGCATGTGTTAATTGCAGTGAATTGAAGCCATAGATAAAGTAAGCACAGACATTCATCCCTGACGCCACCACGGTGTCTATCACAGAGTGAAGTCCTAATTCCTAACAAAAAAGCATGTATGATTACCCAGAGAAATCAAGGATAAAGACAGATTGTAGAAAAAACGGTGAAGGATGAGTGAATGTAGCATGTGATTCAGGTGGATTTAAGAAATTTGTTGGCCGGGCATGGTGGCTCACGCCTGTAATCCCAGCACTTTGGGAGGCCGAGGCAGGCAGATCACAAGGTCAGGAGTTCGAGACCAGCCTGGCCAACATGGCAAAACCCCGTCTCTACTAAAAGTACAAAAATTAGCCAGGCATGGTGGCAGGCACCTGTAATCCCAGCTACTCAGGAGGCTGAGGCAGGAGAATTGCTTGAACCCAGGAGGTGGAGGTTGCAGTGAGTTGAGATCACACTACTGCACTCCAGCCTGGGCAACAAGAGTGAGACTCTGTCTCAAAAAAAAAAAAAAAAAAAAAGAAAGAAAGAAAGAAAGAAAGAAATTTGTTGTTGCTATTATTGTATTTTGAGTTGTTAGGACTGTTGATTCTGTTTGTAAATTGAAGATGTTACTTGGGGATATTTATACATAAAGGAGAGAACAGAAACAGAGGCCCAGCACAGTATCTATCACAGCATTAATTCCTCCTTCCTAACAAGAAGACCTGTACAATTCAGGAGAGAAGTCAAGGATAAAGACAGGTTGTGGAAAAGAAGGGGAAGGATGACTGAATGTAGCACGCGATTCAGGTGGATTTGAGAAATTTGTTGTTGCTGTTACTGTATTTTGAGTTGTTAGGACTATTGATTCTGTTTATAAAGGGAAGATATTACTTGGGGATATTTATACATAAAAGAGAAGAACAGAAACAAATGATGGAATAAGGGTGAAAATGGAAAGAATGCAGGGAGTAAAAAACCATGCCAAGGGAACGGCAAGCCTAATTTCATCCAACAGCTTTCTTTGTGAGACAGAGTCTCACTGTTGCCCAGGCTGGAGTGGTGCGATCTTGGCTCACTGCAACCTCTGCCTCCCAAACTCAATAGATTCTCTGCCTCAGCCTCCCGAGTAGCTGGGATTACAAGTGCATGCCACCACGCCCAGCTAATTTTTGTATTTTTAGTAGAGACAGGGTTTTATTATGTTGGCCAGGCTGCTCTTGAACCCCTGGCCTCAAGTGATCCACTCGCATCGGCCTCCCAAAGTGCTGGAATTACAGGCATGAGCCACCGTGCCTGGTCTCATCCAACAGCTTTTATCAAATAATGTGTAGTAGAGTTTATTCTTTCCTTTTACTCTGACGTCAAATGAAAATTTTTTAGTTTTTGATTTTTTTCAAGATAGAGTCTCTCTCTGTCACCCAGGCTAGAGTTCAGTGGAATGATCATAGCTCACCGCTGCCTCAACTTCTTGGGCTCAAGTGATCCTCGCACCTCAGCCTCCTGAGTAACTGGAACTGCAGGTGCATGCCACCAGACTGGGCTAATTTTTTCAGTTTTAGTAGAAATGGGGTCTCACTATATTGCCCAGGCTGGTCTCAAACTCCTGGGCTCAAGAGATCCTCACACCTGGGCCTCCCAAGGTGCTGGAATCACAGGCATAAGCCACCACGTCCAGGTGAAAATTCTTGAATGTTGTGACAGCAGCATTGGATTCTCACTCTCAGCCTTTGCCAAATGACCCCATTTGCAGGATAGGGAGGCTGTGTCCAACTACTTGATTGAAATACAATTGACTTAAGAGGACTTTGTTAATTCAATTTATAAGACTCTTTGGAATTTCAGTTCTTGAAATCAATGCAGAAATGCAAATTACATTGTAGAAAATTATCTGCCATTATGCTAAATCATATAGCATTATATTTATGACCAGAGTTTTCTTAATCATGTTTAATCATGTTTACTTAATCTTTCATTCTGAGCGAGAAGTTTCCTGCAATTTAAATTTCTGTGGGCAAAGAAAACATTTGCTGGTGGATTGAAAGAATCTGTCAGTTTAACATATAGGGGACGTTGTAATTGAGACCAAAATATTAAGGAGCATATATATGTAAGCTGAACCTCTTATATTATACTATATGTTAGTAACAAAGTTTATTTTATGGAGAAATAATTTATCAGAAAATGTCTTGTTTTATAAACTAAGGTTCATTTATTATTTTAAAAGGTAGATTAAAATGATTAAATTTTGGTGAGAATGACCAAAGATATAAAATAAGTGAAATGATATAGCACAAATAAAAAAAATCATAATTTCCTTGATGTCTACCTATAAAAACGGGTATATTATGTATCCCTGTTTACATAAATTAAGTTGTTTTTTGTTGGGGTTTTCTTTTTATTTTTTATTTATTTATTTTTTTTTGGGACAGAGTCTCACTCTGTCACCCAGGCTGGAGTTCAATGGCGTAATCTCGGCTCACTGCAACCTCTGCCTCCCAGTTCAAGTGATTATCCTGCCTCAGCCTCCTAAGTAGCTGGCATACAAGTGCGTGCTACCAAGCCTGGCTAATTTTTGTGTTTTTAGTAGAGATGGGGTTTACCATGTTGGCCAGCCTGTTCTCAAACTCCAGACCTCAAGTGATCCGCCCACCTCAGCTTCCCAAAGTTCTGGGATTACAGGTGTGAGCCATAAATTAAGTACGATTTGAACTGGCAACATCTACCCTTTTTTTTTTTTTAAGATGTATTCATCATTAAATGGATTAATGCCAGTTTATTTTATAGATGAGAGCAAACAAAAATAGGAAGTGTTTCGTGAACCTGGTAAATAAATCTTGAATATTTTTCTTTTTAATTCAGGTATTTTCTCTTTCTTCATGTCACTAGGGAAATTCTCGATTCAAACAGAAGAAATCTATTTGTCAAAGGTATTGCAATCATACCTTAAATTCTTTGGGCAACTATTAGTCCGTTTTCATGCTGCTGATAAAGACATACCAGAGACTGGGAAGAGAAAGAGGTTTCAATGGACTTATAGAGTTCCACATGGATGGGGAGGCCTCAGAATCATGGTGGGAGGTGAAAGGCACTTCTTATATGGTGGCAGCAAGAGAAAATGAGGAAAAAGCAAAAGTGGAAATCCCTGATAAACCCTTCAGATCTCGTGAGACTTATGCACTATCATGAGAATAGCACCGGAAAGACCAGCACCCATAATTCAATTACCTCCCCCTGGGTCCCTCCTGAAACACGTGAGAATTCTGGGAGATACAGTTTGAGTTGAGATTTCACTGGGGACACAACAAAACCATATCACAGACCAAAAATTCTCCTTAAATTCACCTCCAATTTTAGTTTGGAATTTCAGGAAGATGGCTGGTTTGTGTTTCATTCTCTGATGTTGTAGGCTTAGTAACTTCCTCATTATTATAGCCTGGGATACAGATGCCTTAACCTGCTGTGGCTAGTCGAAGATGTGTTCACCTTTAGAGCAAAATCATTCTTCCTGAAATCAGCCTAATGTTTTCAAAATCAAATCTTCAGGAAAATTATGCTTTCCAGGTTTTATTGCTGGATCATTCTTCACCTAGTTCTCTCATTTATGCATTCAATTAGCAGATTCGTTTTTCTTTAGAGGCAGGGTCTTGCTCTGTTACCCAGACTGTCATTCAGTGGTGTGATCATGGCTCACTGCAGACTTCACTTCCTGGGCTCAAGTGATTCTCCTGCCTCAGCCTCCTGAGTAGTTGAGACTACAGGTGCATGCCACCACTCTTGGCCAATATTTTAATTTTAATTTTTAGTAAAGTAGTTTTATTTTTAGGCAATATAGCAAAACCTAGTTTCTATTTTTAGATTTTGCTGCATTTCTCAGGTTGGAAATTATTTTTCTTAAGCTCTAAATCTGTAATATAGACATGTGGGTCTGAGCCTTAACGTTCTTTAATACAGAGTATATCTGTATCTTATCTATCTATCTCTATATCTCCATAGAGATAGATTGCTAATTGGTAGATGATAAGTATGTAAATCTAGATAGATACATAATTGATACATAGATGATAGACAGATACATCCTTTAGTCTAATCAAAATAGGTGGTACATACCTGATTTCTAGGTGGAATAGCATTCTTTTCTGGGGTCAGAGAAACAAGTGATTTAAAAGTAAGTATGAACTTTCAATATCTTAGTTTCATGCAGATTATGTTCCTTTTAAACTTCTTGGTTCATCAGAGACATATGCTGTGCGAGGTGGAAGGATGTCTGATTACAGGGTATAAAACCTTCAGGGTGAAACATATTTCAATACCTTATTAATGTTTCAAGCTCCATGTATTTTTCATGGCTGATGCATTTTTGAATGTTATGAAAAGCTTTAATGGAATAGAAGCACGAAAGATGGTAAACAAAATTATCTTGTATTTGAGAGATACATAAATCAAATTTTGTAGATAGAGGTTGAAAACTGTTACTATTTTTAGGGAGATGATGTTATTGGCTTGCAGTCATCTTTACTCCTGTTCCTAATTATATCCTTCTTTGAGTTGGTACTAATCCTATTGCCCAGCTTTATTCAGGAAATTTTGCACCCAGAAAGCAGTTGGGCATTTATCTTACAATTAATGAAGCTGTCTTTCATTTGTGCTACACTTTGAATTAGACAGAAGAAAGCCTGTAGATGATTTCTGCTAGAGGATAAGTAGATAGCTTTGACATGGTTCTTACCCTGTTTGCTGCATTTAAAAAGGGCAGCGGTGTTTCACTGACAAATGGAAGTAATTGTCATGTTGCACTATGCACATGTATCCAATATAAGAATCATCTTTGTAAATGTATTGAAAAACAACACACACACACACACACACACACGCACACTGTATTGATCTGTTCTCATGCTGCTAATAAAGACATACTCGAGCCGGGGTAATTTATAAAGACAAGAGGTTTAATAGACTCACAGTTCCACATGTCTGGGGAGGCCTCACAATCATGGCAGAAGGTGAAAAAGGAACAAAGGCATTGCTTACATGGTGGCAGGTAAAGAGAGCGTGTGCTGGGGAACTGCCCTTTATAAAACCATCAGATCTCATGAGACTCATTCACTGTCACGAGAACAGCATAGGAAAAACCTGCGCCCGTGATCCAATTACCTCCCACCGTGTCTCTCCTATGACAGTGGAAATGATGGGAGCTATAATTCAAGATGAGATTTGGGTGGGGACACAGCCAAACCATAACACACACACACGCACACGTGCACACACACACGTGCACACACACACACACACCCCTCCTTTTCCATTACTTCTTCAAATACCGTCATTCTGTAGGAGCAATCATTTCCATCTGTCCAGGACAATCTCTCCCCAGCCCAGTGGATTATAATTTTCATAAGGGCAAGTTTTGCCATTCCACAAAACATTTGCCAAAAATGTATAAATATATACCCCATAACATTTTTTAGATACAATACATAATTATTATTTTTTTTTTTGAGATGGAATTTCACTCTTTTTGCCCAGGCTGGAGTGCAATGGTGTGATCTCAGCTCACTGCAACCTCCGCCCTCTGGGTTCGAGCAATTCTCCTGCCTCAGACTCCTGAGTAGCTGGGATTACAGGTGCCTGCCACCACACCAGGCTATTTTTTTTTTCTTTTTTTTGTATTTTTAGTAGAGACAGGATTTTAACATGTTGGCCAGGCTGGTCTCAAACTCCTGACCTCAGGCCTCCCAAAGTGCTAGGATTACAATACATAATTTTGTTAAATAGCTGTATGAGATACCTGCCCTACAATATGTAATTTTATAAAATAGCTGTATGAGATGTTTAATAATTGCCTATATTTAGACAAAAACATATTTATAGAGTGAGATTCAGTATCTAATTCATTAAAAGTCAACAAGTGAAGTAAGTAGGAAATGAAGGAAAATGCAAATAGCTGTAAACAGAGGAAGCAATATAATATGATGAATGCAAGAACACCGGTATTTCAATTAAGTATAGAACAACGAGGCCGGGCATGACGGGTCACACCTGTAATCCCAGTGCTTTAGAAGGCTAATGTGGGAAGATCCCTTGAGCCCAGGAGTCTGAGATCAGCCTGAGCAACACAGCAAGACTCCCTCTCTACAAAAAATTAAAGAAAAACAGCTGGATGCAGTGGTATGTCCCTGTTGTCCCAGCTACTCAGGAAGCTGCAGCAGGACTGCTTGAGCCCAGGAGGTTGAGGCTGCAGTAAGCCATGATCATGCCACTGCACCCTAGCCTGGGTGACAGAACAACATCCTGTCTCGAAAAAATAAAGAGCAAGTAGGCAAGTAGTTGGCTAAACGCATACAGAGGAAATAGAAAGAATGTCTTAAAATATTTAGAAGGGAAAAACTTGTATTTGTCAATATTTTATAACAATTAGCCTCCAGTATTGAATTCATATTTAGGACATGATGAATACTACATTGTGTTTTGTTGTAGAATATTACTATTTTTTATTTCTCATGTGCAATTAATTAAAATTACCAAATAATTTATGTCACATATATATACCATTGATCAACAAATATTTATGCAGCTTTAATTGGTGCCGTGTATCATATTATTCATTAAAGAGATAAGTGTTCTAATTTTAATTGTTCTCTAATTTACGATCAGAAACCATTATTCAGAAAGCAAAATAGAAGTCTGTATTTTCAAATTTGTTCACATATGGAATGAAAACTTCTCCTCTCAATGGAAACTCACATGATAAAAATTAAAAGAAAACTAGTAGGCAGAAATTCACATGTATCTTTATTTACAATTAAAAATTTGACACAAGTATCTGTTTGTCATACTGAAAAATAAGTTACTTACAAGTTTGTGGAAAAGACTGGGAGCCTTGATAATTTAGTTTCAGGTACATAACTTCCCAATACAGCTTTCGGTTTCTCCCTCATGTTTCTTAAATAAATATTTAACTGCCGAGTTGGGAACAGAACATCATTTAGTTAACTTTACTTTTTGTGAAGATAGTACAGCAAAATATTCTTAATGCTATTTTGGAGTAGCTGAATCCCCAAGCTGGTAAAAATTAAGTTCAGTATTTATTATGCATCTGCTCCAGACTTTTAAATTATTTGTAACATTATTTAATTTCAATTCACACCCCCTTTCCATACATACATATATATGAATCAGACATTTATTAATTAGCCAAAAGTCTTAAGGAATAGCAATCGAAGCAGTTTCTCTGACTTTAGTTTGACAATCTTCTCTGTATTTCATGGTTGCCATTTAATGAAATGTACACTTATTTGAATAAAAAAGTGCAAAAAACTTGAAAAAAAGACTTTGCATACATTTATTAGCAAGCATGAAAAAACATTAATGGTACTTTACTTGCCTCTAGCAGGCCTTTCCAGGGGACAACTTCAGCTTTAAGCAAACGTCATATTACAAGGGAAATGTTTGAAAAATAATAAAATTGTATATTTTCCCATTAAAAATATATAAGAATGAAAATGCCTTCAAATTTATATATTTTTGAATGGTGTGGTTAAATGGGTAGACTTTTCATAAAGAAAGACGTGGAAACACAACTCAAGCTGCATTATTTAGCCAAGAGGTTAAGGTGCTGAAATATGAAAGTCTAAAAATGCAAAAGCTCTAAAAGAAAGAATTTGTTTGTCTTCCATTTCTGAGTTGGTGGCTGTCTTGGTTCCACAGAGTCATGCAGAGCCCCAGGCTATGTATAGCTTTGCCATTTTCAAGTATATTTTAACAAAGCCCCACTTGTTTTTGGTTTCAGTCAAGCTGGGAGTTGGGAAGGGATATAAAGGTCTCCAGCTGTTTACATACCCAATATAAGACCTTTATATACCCCATGTCGGCAAGCTCCTTTGTCTTTCGTAATCTGGGTTGGTGGCTGGCTCAGTTCCACAGAGTGATGCAGGAACCCAGACTGTTTATGGCTTTGTCCGTTTCAACTATATCTTTTCTGAAACCTCACTTGTGCTTGATTCTAGTCAATCTAGGAGGTGGGATGGACATATGAAGGAGGGACTCCAGCCGTTTATATACCCCATATCAGCTCTTTAAATATCCCATGTCTGCAAGCTCCTTTGTCTTCCATGATCTGGGTCTTTGGCTGTCTCGGTTCCACAGAGTGATGCAGGACCCTGGGATACTAATAGCTTTGCCATTTTTAACAACATATTTACAAAGCCCCTCTTGTGGTTTATTCCATTTAATTTGGGGGTAAGGCACAGGTAGGAGAAATTTCAGTTTTTTATGTACCCCATGCTAGCTCTTTGTAGACTCCATGTCTGCAAGTTTCTTTGTCTTTCATAATCTGGATTGGTGATTGCCTCGGTTTCACAGAGTGATGCAGGACTCCAAACTCTTAATAGCTTTGTCCATTCCAACTACATCTTTTCCAAAGCCCCACTTGTGGTTGATCTCATTCAGTTTTGGAGGAAGGCACAGGTAGGAGAAACTCCGGCTCTTTCTATACCCCCATGTCAGCAAGAGAAGCACATCATTTCCACTTGTAATTAATTAGAGAGAACTTAGTCATTCAAATTAATGCAACACAAATTCTGTCAGCTTAGTTTTTGGCCTAACCATATCCAGCTCTCAGCTCATAATTAGAAAAGGGAGAAATCGTTTTGGTTTATTTAGAACAGGCAGTTCTTTGCCATAGAAGGAACAACCTGTGGAATGAAGCACCTGAAAGCAGAAAACTTTCTTTGGCAGTATATTTAATTTTCTTTGGGGTATTCAACTGCAATAGGATTATTATAGAACTTTGACAAGTCGATTTATTTTTAAAAGAATATTATAATTTGATATGATTTGGATTTGTGTCCCTTCCCACATCGCTTGTTGAATTGTAATCTCTAATGTTGAAGATGGGGCCTAGTGGGAGGTGACTGGATCATGGAGGTGGATTTCTTCCTTGGTACTGTGTCATGATAGTGAGTGAGTTCTCATAAGATCTGGTTGTTTAAAAGTGTGTGGCACTTCTTCCCCTCTCTCTCTTCCTCCTGCTCTGGTCGTGTAAGCTGAGCCTGCTCTCCCTTTGCCTTTCACCATGATTATTAGTTTCCTGAGGCCTCCCCAGAAGCAGAAGCCATCATGCTTCCTGTGCAGCCTGCAGAATCATGAGCCAATTAAACCTCTTCCCTTTATAAAATACCCAGTCTCAGGAACTTCTTTATAGCAATGTGAGAACAGACTAATATATAATCATACTATGAAAAAAAATCTGTAAGAGTTTATCCATTGGTACATGGTTTGTGTTCTGTGTGAATCTCGATAGCATAAGCTACCTGAAGTTGAAATAACAACTTACTAAGATCTTTGCGTGTTTCCTTATGACAACACCAGAGCATCATGGTGACATTTTTAAAAAGTAATATTCAGAAAGGGACATGTCTGACTTTAACCTTTTCAGTAGGAATTGGTTACATGAAAGTTTGGTTGCAATTCACAAAGCAAATGAATAAAAAATGATTTCCAATACTGCAATTGTACCCACTGTGTTTATTTTGTTTTCTTTTACTATAGAAAAGAACCTATAGAAGACATTGCATTGAGTCTCTGTCATATCAATTATAGAGTTGAAAGCTCTTTTCCAACTTGCTTAGTAATGCAGTCTCTTTCTGTCCAAATATTTTAAAATGTAATAACTCTAATGGATTACTGACAAGTACTATGGAGTCCTTTAAGCCAATCATAATATGATGTTTCATGAAAAGGAATAATTCAACTCATTTTTGGCTGTTGTTTCTTCAAAACCTTCTTTTAAAACAATGTATTGTCTTTAAAGGGAAAGTAAAAATAAATGAAGATTCCCTGAAGATGGAGGCATGCTTTCTTTCTTTTTAAATGAAATAATGTTTTCTACTATGTGGTTTATAACCAAATTTAGTTCTACGAAGCTGCATCTATTTATGTCAAAACCGCTCCTCTAGTGCAAGACAGACTGAACACCTGAATAAAAACCAGGAGTTCAGATGTGTTTCTTTGAAGTTATGACCTGTTTTATTTCCCTGTTGTATAACACTAACTCATTGTGACACAATCTTTGAGGGTTTATATCTTTCATAATTAAATTGCCCTGAAGAAAGTTGCCAGTCACAATCTTCATTCTTTTCGAATTTTTCTGCAATGGAGCACAATTAAGAATAAAGAATGCATCATGACACAGTGAAAATGCTAAAATGTCTTAAAGAGGTCAAACTTAAGTTTCAACACTCATATCATTAATCACGCTTTGAAGCACTGTCCTTTCTAAGTGACACTATTTTTATTTTGAACAACATCTAAATTCAGGGAAAATAATCAGTCATTTCTAAAGACTATTTTTAGTTGAGCTTGTTTTCATGGCCCACTTTCTAACCAGAGGCTCTGCTATAAATTGAATGTTTGTTGACATCCTAACCCTCAAAGTGATAGTCTTAGGAGTGGGGGACTATGGGAGGTGCTGAGGTCATGAGGGTGGAGCCTCATGAATGGGATCAGTGCCCTCATAAAAGGGACCCCAGAGAGCTCCCTCGTCCCTTCCACCATGTGAGGACACAGCAAGAAGGCACCTTCTAAGAAACAGGAAGCCCTCACTAGACACTGAATCTGCCACGCCTTGATCTTGGACTCCCAGCCTCCAGAACTGTGACCAATAAATGTCTGTAGTTTATCAGCCACCCAGGCTATGGTGGTTTATTATAGCACCCCAAACATACTAAGATGGGCTCTCATACAATGTTTTGAAGATTCTTTATCCACAGTAGACTGATGCAAAACTAACCCATCAATAATAGAGAAAAAGGGAGACTGAGGCAAGAGATGAAAACAATGTTGGTCTGATTCCTGTTAGAACGTTGCTCATTTTTCCCTGTAGTTTTTTTTCAATGCATATATCCTTCGTAATCTCTCCCTCTCTCTCCCTTGCTCTCTCTCACTGTCACTCTTTTCTTTTTTCTTTCTTATATATCTGCTGCTGCTACACCTATGTATATATTTACATAATTGGGACCATATTATATTAAATGTTTTGTACCAAACCTTTTCAGTGAAAGTCACATGATAAAACCCTCTTTTAATGTATTCAGCATTGAGGATTTAAGAGATTTTTAGATGCTTAAAATTTCAGAATGCTGTGAACACCTTCCTATAATAATCGCAATTTGCTCTTTGACTCATTACTTAGAATATATTCTTAGGAGTGGAATTAGTGAGTTTAAGAATGTGATCTGGGTGCAGTGGCTCACACCTGTAATCCTAGCACTTTGGGAGGCCAAGGCAGGAGGATCACTTGAGGTCAGGAGTTCAAAACCAGCCTGGCCAACATGGTGAAATCCCATCTCTACTAAAAATACAAAAAAAAAAAAAAAAAAAAAAAAAAAAAACCCACAAAAATTAGCTGGGCATGGTGTGGTGGCAGGCACCTGTAATCCCAGCTACTTGGGAGGTTGAGGCACTAGAATCAGTTGAACCCAGGAGGTAGAGGTTGCTGTGAGCCGAGATCGCGCCACTGCACTCGAGCCTGGGAGACAGAGTGAGACTCCATCTCAAAAAAGCAAAAGAGTGTGAACGTTTTAAGATATTTGTTACACATTGTGAATTGTTCTAAAAAATGTTTACAGTGGCCAGATGCAGTGGCTCACACCTATGATGCCAGCACTTTGAGAAGATGAGGCAGGAGGATGGCTTGAGGCCAAAAGTTCAAGACTGGCCTGAGCAACACAGCAAGACTCCATCTCTACAATAAACTAAAAATTTTTTAAATCAGCTAGGTGTGGTGGTGCATGCCTCTAGTCCTATTTATTCAGGAAGCTGATGTGCAAGGATTTCCTGATCCCAGGAGTTCAAGGCTGTAGCTATGAATGTGCCACTGTACTCCAGCCTAGTCAACAAAATGAGACCCCATCTCTTAAATAAATATAATGTTTAGAAAAGTTTTCAGCAGTGCAGATTCCCTTGTGTAGTAATGTAGTTGTGGTGATTCACCTTTTTTTTTTTTTTGGCAACTATGGTAATTAGCATTTTTAATAAATTCATTTTAAAATAGGTTTTAAGCACTCGAACTTAAAAAAAAAGAAAAAAAAGCAGATTAAGTTGTTGAAAATGGAAGTGTTACCTTAGCTCTTTGGGTTGAGGGTGAATACCATCAGATTTGGGACCTTTCCCACTTTCCTGTCTTATGTGTGAATGTCTGGGCACACAGACATTTCAGGTTAAGGATTCTGTCTCCAACTTTTATTTCTCGATAAAATATCAAATTTGATTTTTTCATTTGTGTGATTTTTTTAGGCATAGGAAAATTATATATATATATATATATATATATATATATATATATATATGTATATTTACTTCCCATGGGAACACAATACGATTGACTCTTCTTCTTATAGCAATGGCATGATTTCAGAGAAATATCTTCAGTCTCTGATACGGTTTGGCTCTGTGTCCCCACCCAAATCACATCTTGAATTGTAGTCCCCAAGTGCTGAAGGTGGGACCTGGTGGGAGGTGATTGGATCATGGGTGTGGTTTCTAATGGCTTAGCACTATCCCCCTGGTGCTGTCTTGTGATAGAGTTCTCAAGAGATCTGGTTGGTTTAAAAGTGTGTGGCACCTTCCCCCTTGTCCTCTCTCTCTCCTGCCACCATAAAAGATGTGCCTTGCTTCCCCTTCGCCTTCTGCCGTGATTGTAAGTTTCTTGAGGCCTTCTCAGCCATGAGGAACTGTGAGGCAATTATACCTCTTTTCTTTATAAATTACGCAATCTCAAGTAGTTCTTTACAGCGGCGTGAAAACAGACTAATACAGTTTCACACTTATTTTGTAGAAATCTAGCAACTGTAGTATGTAAAACTGCTATATTGAAGCTAACTGGAATCAAGCTTACTGCTTTCAGCTTATGAAAAGCAAATCTTAGTAAAAAGAACAACAACAACAACAAAAACACACAACAAAGCTGCAGGTCGTGAGAGCTGCAGGAGGTACTTTTAGAGGGGAAGGGGGATTGTTAAATAATGAGATCTAGAAAAGCTTCTTGAAGTCCATTGCTGTGAGAATATTTGAAATGTACTTTTTGCCAAAATAAATAATTAACTAAATAAATTTATTAATTAAAATGATTTCTAATAAAATGATGAATTTTTTAAAGTCCACTTATTTTGCACAGTAAAAAAGCCTGTCTGGGGAGCTGCTGTAAATGACTTAAAAAAAAAAAGGCTGGGTGCGGTGGCTCACGCCTGTAATCCCAGCACTTTGGGAGGCTGAAGTAGGCGGATCATGAGTTGGGAGACCGAGACTATTCTGGCCAACATGGTGAAACCTCGTCTCTACTAAGAATACAAAAGTTAGCTGGGTGTGGTTGTGCGCGCCTGTAGTCCTAGCTACTTGGGAGGCTGAGGCAGGAAAATCACTTGAACTCGGGAGGCAGAGGTTGCAGTGAGCCGAGAGGGCACCACTGCACTCCAGCCTGGCCTGGCGACAGAGCGAGACTCCATCTCAAAAAATTAAACAAACAAACAAAAAAACCACCACCAATAGCTATCAGACTAGTCATATTTGCATATACATAATTTGTGTTAATTCAACATCAACATCCCCAATATAGCCTTATGAAAAATGAAGGGACCCAGAACTGCACGACGCTGGACTCTGTTCTGTGGCACCTCCCACGTACCTGTTTTAATTTGCATCCCATTGTCTTTAACATACAGAGGAACTTATTTTTTCTGTGGAATTTGCAACATCAGGGAGCCTCAGTTTTTCATTCTAACCCTCCCATTTCAAGGAGTGTTGTATTTCCACTAAATTTTACTGATTCTACCATTTAAAAAAAGAAAACACACATTCTATTCTTAGTTCAGAAGGATATTAAAGTGTCATTTTATAGTTTTCATTTCTTTTTGTTATTGTTATCTTTTGCCAGATTGTATTTTAATTCATTTTATTCATAGACAGAATTACATGTTCCTTTACAGTATAACTTTTTGGCTATGTTTTACAGTACTTTCTATTACATATGTAATTTATAATTTTATCCTCACTGTAGAAAGAACTAAATAATACAAAGTAATGCAAAATAGAAGACTTTCCTTTTTCTTATTCCCAATCAATTTCAGAGATGACTCCTTTAATCAATTACAAGTTTAGCTATGTATCATTCTAGCCATTTCCTTTATTTACATACATCTACCTATATATACCTACATTTAACTTTTTGAAGGTAAATAGAATTCTGATGCTTAAATTTATATGCCAGTTGGCTGGGCTATGGTGCCCAGCTGTTTGGTTGAACAATAGTCTAGATGTTGATGTGAAGGTATTTTTGTAGATGGGATTAACATTTACAATCAGTAGACTTTAAGAAAGAAAGGTAACCCTTGATAATGTGGTTGAATTTCCTCTGATTGGGAGCAAAAAGTGAGGGTTCTCGAACAAGAAGAAATTCCACCTCAGGAGCACAACGTAATAATTCAGCCTGAGTTTCCAGCTTGTCTTGTAGATTTTGGACGCAAGGTGGCAACTCCTGCCTGAATTCCCAGCCTTCGTGGCTGCCCTACACTGTACAGACTTGCCAGCCCCCACAATCACATAGGCCAACTCCTTAAAATGCATCTCTTCCTTAATTCTGTTTCTCTGGAGAACCTGGACTAATACAGGATCATTGCATGCTTACTGCCTGTGACATTTTTGTACTTTATATATTGTAGAGCAGGATTCCATGTTACTACAGAATGATGTATGCCTTTTCTCTGTTGTAAAGAATGCATAGAATTCCTCTGTTTAGGTGCACCATACACATAGTTATTCATTTATCTCTGGATGGACATGTTTGCTGTGCTCAACTTTTCTTTATTAAACAAGATGCTGAAGTGGTTTATTCATGAGTAGAGTCATCTTCTAAACCGTTTTACAGGAGAGACTGCAACAGGAGCTGGTAACGGAAAAGAAGCCTATTGAGAAAGACCCCCATAATCTGTGTAATCTTTCTAAATATGATAACAAATAAACACACACATGCACACACACACACAGACAAATGTACACACAAAGCCACAATTTCTATGAAGTTGCAACTATTATATTCATTTTTTCTTACATACAAAAATACAGTTAGATAGAATGAATAAGATCTAGTAGCCATTAGCATGCTAGGATTACCATAATTAACAACAATTTTTTATATATTTAAAAATAACTAAAAAATAGAAGTGGAATGCTCCCAGCACAAATCATAAATGCTTGAGGTGATGGAAACCCCAATTACCCTGATTTGATCATTACACACTATCTGCCTGTATCCAAACATCACAAGTACTCCATAAATATGCACAGCTATTATGTCACCATAATAATTAAAAATAAAAACATTAAATGAAAAAGTATACATTTAATATTTAATTTTTAATATTAAAAATTCTTTAAAATTCTATTTCAAGTCTAGATGTTGACTGTTATCTCAATTTTATTATCTGTATACATTCAAATTTAACATGCTCCGGAGAAAACTCTTGATTCTCATCCCCCAGAACTACCTTTTTTCCAGTTTCACTATTTGTGCATATGCCACCACTTAGTCATCGAAGCCCACAAGGAAAGGATTATATGAGATTAATCTTTTCCCTAACTCTGTGCAACTAATGCATCAGCGAGTTTCATTGGCTCTGCTTCCAAAAGGCAACCCACTTCCTTCACATTTTCAACTTCATTCCCCCCTGACGTTAATCCCAAACATGTTCAGCTCCCACCTGGTCTCTCTTCTGCCAGGATAGCAAAATTCACCCCCCACAGAGCAGTCAAGGAGATGTGTGTCAAGCATACATCTGATTACATCCTTCCCTTACGCAAAATGTGTCCATTGGTTTTCCATTTTGTGTAGAATCGAACCCAAAACCCTAGCCAGTCTTGGTTTTGCTGCTGGGCATGCTCCTGTATTAATCTCTCTGTAAAGCGGGTGGTGACCCCCTTCAGTCTTGCCATCATTGCCCTCTGCAATTTGGGATTCTGCACGGAAATACAGCCTTCCCTGACCATGAGATTCTAAACATAACACTTGAGGCAAACATGGAAACCTGTCACAGGCCAATTTAGCGCACACATCTTGAGATGATTTCTCTGTACAGTTAACGCAAAATTTTTCTTTCTAGCAGCCAGAGATCAGACTTCAGGATCCCATTTTCTTCCTCTTCTCTATGTAGGAAAGGAAATAAATAGAAATTGTCAAGCACTGATAAGGTGATCATGTCTACACCTCTGCAGAGAAGAAAAATTGCACGACTAAGAGAGCAATTTGGTCTGCAAAGAGTCAGGCTTTATACTCTTCCAAGACTTTATCATCCTGGACATATGATTCAAGAAACAGTATCTGAATGGAAGATACACTGGTGGTTGTTTATCCAAAGAAAAAGAGAATGAAATGGACTCTCATCGATGTGAAATGGATCTGTAGGGTAATAATCAGTCTCTTCTGCTCCTAAACTTTGAGTTATGGAGTAAAATAAATGCTGTGTCTCCCTCTGAGATGTGGAAGTTTCTTTCTTTGCTTTTGCATATTATAATAATTAAGATTTATGAGGATTTCACATTACATTTCCACAGTTAGACCTATGCAATATTCTTGTCTCTAGAAACCATCATCTCTCGAAATGACAGCAATGATATATGAAACTTTACATGGCAGAGAGTCCAGGGACTTCTCTGCTCTTTCAAGAGATGTTTTAATTGCTACGTTTAGTCAATTTAGTGTAATAAATATTGATTGAGGACTTACTGTAACCAGGCTGTGCTCCAGTCTTGGGTATATTCAGTGCTAAATAAAATATAGTCCTTACCATCCTGATAGTTGACAGCAGTGGCTCTTTACAAAAGGCGATTTTGCTTCTCTCCAGGAAACATTTGGCAATGTCTGGAGATGTTTTTGGTTCTCATCAGCAAAGGGAAGAAAGTTCTACCAGCATCTACTGCAAAGACGCCAGGGTGCTGCCATAGCATCCTGTAATTCCCAGGACAGCCACTCACAGCAAAAAGTATACAGCCTCAAACACCCACAGCACTGAAGTTTGAGAAATCGTATTTTACCACTTAAGGGAAACAAGGCATGTGTTTAATAGACTTATAAATCTTATATGGCTGTGGGTATGTGTATTAGTTTATTTTCTTGCTGCTAATAAAGACATACCCAGGACTGGGTAATTTATAAAGAAAAGGGATTTCATTGATTCACAGTTCAGCATGGCTGGGGAGGCCTCAAGAAACTTACAGTCATGGCGGAAGTGGAAGCAAACACGTGTTTCTTCACATGATGGTAGCAAGGAGAAGTGCCTAGCAAAAGGGGGAAAAGGCTTTTATAAAACCCTCAGATCTTGTGAGAACTCGCTCACTATCATGAGAGCAGGATGTGGAAAACTGGGGAAAACCGTCCCCATGATTCAATTATCTCCCACCAAGTCTTCCCACTACACATGGGGATTATGAGAACCACAATTCAAGATGATATTTGGGTGGGGACACAGCCAGACCATATCGATACGTTAGCAGTAGAAGGTATCCAAGTCACATGGCACCAAAATATGTTAGTGGTAGCAAATCCGTATGAGTCTGCAACAACCGCAATTCCTGCCTCCTCAGAAGAAAGAATTCAACAGAGTAGCACAAGGTAGTAGGAGAGACTGAGGCAAGTTTGAGAGCAGGAGTGAAAGTTTATTAAAAAGCTTTAGAGTGAGAATGAAAGGAAGTAAAGCATACTTGGGAGAGTGCCAAGAGAGTGCCTTGAGAGATTCAAGTGCACAGTTTGACTTTTTGACTTGGGGTTTCATGCATTGGCATGCTTGCATGGTCTTGCATTACTTCTCTCCGGATTCTTCCCTTGGGGTGGGCTGTCTGCATGTGCAGTGGCCTGCTAGTGTTTGGGAGGTGAGCATGCTCATTGTGTTTACTAGAGGCTATAGGCATGCTCACTTGAAGCATTCTTCCTTATCAGCCAAATTTCCCTAGAAGCTCATATAATCATGAAACTCTGCCATTTTGCCTCTTAATGTGCAGGCTTGAGCCCACTAGCCCAACTCCAGAGATCTTGTTGGGAAACTGCTGATCACCTGTTTCAGGTGTTTTCTATGTGGAGACTGCCTTTTGCTGGCACTGGCTGTGACCAATGATTCTTTTAGAGAGATATTTAACAACCACCTGATCATTACCTGATGGTCGCCTGACATTCTGGTATATTTTTGAAGACTATAAGACTGACTACAGAAAGGAAATGCAATTGTATTTCTATTTTACATTTATGGCCTTGAAAGAGTAGCCTGTATTTTATGAAAAGACTGGTATTTAATGCAAGGAACGAACTCTGGAGTTAGATACCTAGTGTGTCCAGGGACAGGCTGCCCTTAGTTTGAGCAAGAAGCTGTATGTGCAGTTTGAGGCATCTTGGCAGATGGACAGCAGCCCATTTCTAGTACTGACACCAGGCACTGGGTGCTGTGGCTGGTAGGAGGTTACAGGCAAAGAGGACATTGCATGGAATGACCACCTTAGAAACTAACAACACACTCAGATCATATTCCAGGCTTTCCCTGTGCAAAAATCTCCTCTTTAAGTAGCAAGGTGGAGTTAGGGCCTAGTAATTTTACAAGAGTCTTATAATGCTTTACACAGACTTGAATATGAACTGAGGGGCTGCTAAATTCTTTCAAGCTTTATCCCTTATCATTGCTGGAGAGCAGGCCAAGTAGTTAAAGCTTCAAATAGCTCTGTGTTAATATTTTATGTGTCCCAAACGAAGTGGGTAGAATACCTCTGTTGAACAAACATGTTTGCATTCTTTGGATATATGTGAATTTTTCCTATCTGATGTATACATTCAGTATTGATGATCTATAATAAGGTTGCACCAAATGCGAATACTCTTCAAGGTAATTAGGTACATTCTGAACATCATATAGTGCCCAGATCATAAAAAGAAAAACACAAAAAAGAAAACCAAGTATCTCATATTGTGACTTATAAGTGGGAGCTAAACCTTGAGTACTTACGGACATAAAGATGGTAACAATAGACACTGGGATCTCTAGACCGGGAAATGAAGGAGGGGTACAAAGGTTGAAAAACTACCTATTGAGTTCTATGTTCAGTACCTGGTGACAGGTTAATTTGTACCCCAAACCTCAGCATCATGCAGTATTCCCATGTAACAAATTTGCACATGAACTTCCAAATCTAAATTCGTCTTTAAACAAATAGAATGCTATATACAAAAATAAATTCGCTAAAGTTTTGTCACCACCATAGGACATCCAAGGTCCAATATACAAAAACCCATCTCCATTTCCAGGTCAATTCTTAGACAGTGTTTAAGTCTTAAAGCGTACCCTGCTTGATTTCAGCTGTACGTTTATCTATAAAATATAGAGTATATTCATCCCAGCACTTTGGTAGGCCAAGGGGGGGCGGATCGCAAGGTCAGGAGTTCGAGACCAGCCTGACCAAGATGGTGAAACCTGTCTCTACTAAAACATATAAAAGTTAGCCGGGCGCAGTGGCAGGCGCCTGTAATCCCAGCTACTCTGGAGGCTGAGGCAGGAGAATCGTTTGAACCCAGGAGGCGGAGGTTGCAGTGAGCCAAGTTCGCACCATTGCACTCCAGCCTGGAGCAGTGACAGGGCAAGACTTCCTCTCAAAAAAAAAAAAAAAAAAAAATAGAGAGTATATTCTAGAGAATGGGCTTTGTTTAATTAGTTAATGTGTTTGATTCTATGCACAATGTTCTGAAGACCCTTTGGTGAAGATCTACATACAATCATAAGATAATAGCTCTCTTCTACACGTGCCTTACTATTATGACTTGTTCCCAGCTTCTAGTGATTATGCAATCATAGTGTAAGTGAATATTGGTGTGAGAAAGGAGAGAATCTCCACTTAATAACTTAAAATAGGCGTTACCCCTCTGTGCTGCTTTTAATTTTAAATCACTAACAGTAAGTAATGAGATGTACAAAATGTAAGAGCTCATCTATCTTACCCTTGCTATGTTTGCACAAAAGAATGAATGGACTTGGATTTTCATTATTCCATGAGATAACTGTGAATAAATACAACTCAATATCATAGAATGTAGTTCCCCAACGTTTCCCAACTGAAATTATAACAGTGCATATGCTTGTTTTATACAATCTAGAGTATTAAGGGGAAGCAATCCTGCTTTCTTAAAAGAATGACTTTCTTGGGCTCCCTTTTGGGGATACAGATAGAGAGTTTTGAAGCTGGTTTTTTTTTTTTTTTTTTTTTTTTGTTTTTTTTTTGGTGGAGGGGTTTTTTTTTTTCTTTCTTTTTTTTTTTTTTTTTTTGGGGGGGGGGGACAGAGTCTTTCTCTGTCACCCAGGCTACTGGAGAGCAGTGGTGCAATCATGGCTTATTGCAGCCTCAACCTCCCAGGGTCAAGTAATCCTTCCTTCTCAGCCTCACTAGTAGTTGGGCCTGCAGGCGTGAACCACCATGTCTGGCTAATGTTTTCTTTAAGATTTTTGTAGAGATGAGGTTTATTGCCCAAGCTGGTCTCAAACTCCTGGGCTCAAGCCATTCCATTCTCCCACCTTGGCCTCCTAAAGCTCTGAGATTACACGTATGAGCCACCACACCCAGCCGGAACCTCTTTTAATGATACGTGAGAAAATCTTCCCACTTATCTTTGATTTCCACTCTATCACTAAACAAATCTGTTACGTATGCTAAAACTTACACTACAGATTATAAACCATATACTTGCTTACTATAGTGGAATCTTAACGTGTAAGTATCTAATCAATTCCCTAGACCCCCAACACCACCACCTTGTACAGAACCTGGATGTTTATTTTAGTTAGAGCAAAGGAAGAGCTTAATTTCAATTCCTTCATAATTGAGAATTATTGAAATTCATCAGATAATATGCCTAAGGAAAACATTTTTACTATATTTTGGATGCTTTGATACTGTCTTCTTATTGATCATCTCTGCATTAGCTTCAATTTTCTACAGGGTCTGCCTGCCTGTGGTTTTGATGAAAACAACCCCACAGGAATAATAGCAGTGAGCTTTAGTCTGTTGTTCAGACTCATATTTTAAAAGTCTCTGCTGTATACACCGTAATTAAAAATAAAAAAGCTGTAAGAGGTCAGTCTTCCATGCAAACCCATCACTACATCAAGGAGAAAAGTGTCATCTCAGGCCTTCTGAATGTGTCAAGAGCATCATTTCTGGACTTAGGGAATAGCATTTAATCTATCATTGTTGCTTTAATGTTACTTTCAAAATACTCAAAACTGGGGACTGTCAGCCCACGGATGCTTAGACATCATCCCTTCTTGAAGCAAATAAGTATGTGGTCTTAATGGAGATCAACAATTGTGGGTGTGGTTTGCAGGACAAGATGTATTTATGTAGAAATTACTTTTTAAAAAACTCTATGTAGGATTTGATGAAGATGAGGTATTTGTTGGAGAATGTCTGGACCCATGTCTAAAAGCATGGAGATATGTAATTACTATACATTATTTAATATAATGCACTCAATGTCTATTCTTTGTCTTCTTGAGAAGACTTCGTTATCCTTTGATCATCTTATGACCATCCTTTAGAATAAAAGCTACAAGTTTTATTCCAGGACAGACCCTTATGGGAATGTTCTGATCGCATGCAACACTAAAGCATTGTTTCACACTCTTCTTGACAATTCTGGGTTTTTTTTTTTTAATTCTAGCATTTAATCTGAGTCTATCCTATACATGCTACTAAATACTTTTTATAAAATTAAATAATACAGTTAGAATAGAGGTCTTCGTGTGTTTCTGAACTTTTCTCTTATGCTTTTGTATAGAGCTACAGTGCTGATTTTAATTCTCCAACTCTTTTTGTTTGGTTGGGCTTTTTCATTATTTTTGTTTTATTTATTTGTTTATTTATTTATCTGTTTTTGAGACCGGGTCTCACTCTGTCACCCAGGCTGGAGCACAATGGCAATATCTCAGCTCACTGCAGCCTCAACTTCCTGGGCTCAAGCAATCCTCCCACCTCAGCCTCCTGAGTTGCTGGGACTATAAACATGTGCCACCATGCCCATTTTTGTTGTTGTTGTTGTTGTTTTAAATCTTTGGTAGAGAGAAGGTCTCACTATGTTGCCCAGGCTGATCTTGAACTCCTGGGCTGAAGCCATCCTCCTGCCTTGGCATCCCAAAATGTTGGATGACAGATATGAGCCGCTGTGCCCAGCCTTAATTTTCCAACTCTATCTAACCCTAGAGAGCTGAGTCTCTATAGTTGGGTAAATCGGTTTTCTTTGAAAATGTGCTTTTAATGTGCTTCTTCATCCCAAGTGATATCACATCCTATGAGGAGTGTATCAGAACGTTTTCCACATAGTACAGAATCACAGTCTCTAAAACAATCCCTGCATCTCTGTATTTGCATACTTTTCCAGAAAGAATATTTATTGGTGATAATGGGAATATGTTTTTGAAACTACTGTAGGCCTAGTGTGTTTAGATTAACTGTTATTGAATTGCATCTTGTATTTATTGATACAAAAAACAAGTGCTTGGCAAGGACATGTGGAAAGCCCGTTTCCCACTGAACAAGACTGTCATGCTGAGGTAGGAAATGCATTGGACATTTAAGAACAGACTTTTTTTTTTAGCAATAGAAAGAATGGACATTTGAGAATAGTTAAAAAGAGGATAAGACAATGAGATCGCCCATGAAGGCAGGCATTATTTCATAGATCGTAAGGGTTCATAGGAGGAAATATAGATTTGTAAAATGAAAGAGATTCACTGGCATTAACCTATGAGTTATCTCCATAGTCAAGAAATGAAATTTGTGTTTTCAAAGAAATAAAGATGGTCCTGTATATGTTTTAGGAAACAATTGTCAGTCAATAGAAGTTTCAAAGTGATTTAGGATCCTGAATATATTTGTGTGGGGAAGAAATTGAAATATTTGCTGCCGTAAAATGTAGTCACTAGAAAAAAAACAGGGAGGAAATTTCCTAAATCACACATTTTTATCATTGTCACTGAGAAGAATGAGGCCACTTTAATTCCTGGGAGAGTTGACCACTTCCTCGAAGAATCTTTTGCTTAACTTTTTTTTTTTTTTTTTTTGAGACCGAGTCTTGCTCTGTCTCCGAGGCTGGAGTGCAGTGGCGCGATCTCGGCTCACTGCAAACTCCACCTGTCAGGTTCAAGTGATTCTCCTGCCTCAGCCTCTCAAGTACCTGGGACTACAGGCGTGCATAGAAATGCGGTCTTGTCATGTTGGCCAGGCTGGTCTTGGACTCCTGACCTCATGTGATCCACCCACCTTAGCATCCCAAAGTGCTAGGATTACAGGTGTGAGCTACCATGCCCAGCTATGTTTAACATATTTTAAGAGGCTGCTTTGTGTTCAGAGAGCTCTTAGCAGAGGTTTCTGAGAAGGCAGTGAAATGAAGGATGTTCATGGAGTGCTGCAAGATAAATGACTATAGTTTGGTTGTAGAGGAGGGCTGGGGGATGAGAAGAAGCTGGAGATAGAGAGAGAGAGAGAGAGGAAGAAAAAGAAGAGGAAGGATAGAGAGAAAGGGGCCAAATCCATGGACAACAGGAGTAGTATTTGGGAAACACTGGCTGGGGGAGGCAGTTTGTGCAGCAAAAGTAATTGATTAATTGATGGAGTTAGCAGGATAGATATTTCTAACAGTATCAACATCTACTTTGGCCAGGTACTGTGGCTCATACCTGTAATCCCAGTACTTTGAGAGGCTGAGTTAGGAGCATCAATTGAGTCCAGGAGTTCGAGATCAGCCTGGACAACATAGTGAGATCCTGTGTCCAAAAAAAAAAAAAAAAGATGTATTTATTGGTTTCATTGCATTTTGATGTCACAACCCCACCCCATGCAAACATTCAGTAGAATATACACAAGGAAATGCATTGTATACAGTGTAGGAGTTTCCTAAGGCTGCCTTAGTACCAAAACCTGGGTACCCTAAAACCAAAGAAATGTATTCTCTCCCAGTTCTGGAGACCAGAAGTCTGAAATGAAGGTGTGGACAGGACCATGCTCCCTCTGGAGGCTCTAGAGGAAGCTCCTTCCTTCCTCTTCATGCTCCTGTGAGCTCCAGGCATCTGTGAGCTTGTGGCCACATGACTCCAGTCTCTGTCTCCATCTCCACGTGGCCTTCTCTGTGTCTGTGTCTCCTCTTCTGTCTCTTAGAAGGACACATGTCACTGGATATAAGACCCATTCTAATCCACTATAACCTCATTTCAGTGATTACATCTGCAAAGACCCTTTTTCCAAACAGGGCCACATGCACAGGTTCTGGGGGTTAGGATTTGGACATATCTTTTGGAGTGCCGTAATTGAACCCACTCAAGTCCTTGGGGAAATTCAGTAGAAGGTCAGATGTTTCAGAGGTGAGGAGTTGGTGTGAGAATGAGAAGGAGAACAACTCAAAACAATGTGATCCCTTCCATGGATTGAAGTTTGGGTGTAAGTGTGGAGAGAACATGTGGCTTTACCTGTCATTTGGACAGAGGACAGAGCATAACGATACCAATAGATTTCTCAGGAACTTCAGATAGCATCACGGTTATACTGTTATGTGAGTGATATGATCTGGCTGTGTCCCTATCCAAATTTCATCATGAATTGTAACTCCCACAATTCCCTCATGTCATGGGAGGGACCTGGTAGGAGGTAATTGAATCATGGGGGCGGGTCTTTCCCGTGCTGTTCTCATGGTAGTGAGTGAGTCTCATGAGATCTGCTGGTTTTATAAAGGGGAGTTCCCCTGCACAAGCTCTCTCTTGCCTGCTGCCATGTAAGATGTTCCTTGCTCTTCCACCATGATTGTGAGGCCTCCCTAGCCATGTAGAACTGTGAGTCCATTAAACCTATTTCCTTTATAAATTGCCCAGTCTAGGGTATGTCTTCATTAGCAGCATGAGAGCAGACTAATACAGTGAGTTTCAAGTTCCTATGTCTTTTACTTTTATTTACAAAGCATGGATTTTGGCACGAAATTTTGCTTTGCAGAATGTGTTATTTACAAACTAATGTTTTTAGAGGGATGCCTGTGTACTAAAGGGAAAAAAAAGTTAATGACGACCTTACGAAGTGAAGCAGACATGAAAAATAGTACGAGATGAAAACATACAATAGTAAAGAGGATATATTTGAGGTTAGGAAGCCTGTTAGAAAAGAAAAAGAACATGTAGGGAACAGGGTAGTCATACCTGCTCAGGTTGGCTTCTGAATTTCTACATTGTGTTTCTCCCTGGCCATTATCTTTCAGTGCTCTTTAATTAATGTTAAATTGTTCCCAAAAGAATATGGTTAAGCAAGCTCAAAGAATGCTGGGAACATCATTGGCTGGCCTCCATGTATCTGCAAAGAGATCAGCTGGTGAATGAAAACACTCACTACCTAGAATCCTGGTACTTTGAGAGGCCAAGATGAGCAAACCGCTTGAGCCCAGGAGTTCAAGACCAACCTGGGCAACATACCAAGACCCTGTCTCTACAAAAAACACAGAAAGTAGCCAGGCATGGTGGCGCATGCCTTTGGTCCCAGTGACCCAGGGGGCTGAGGCAGGAGGATCACTTAAGCCCAGAGGCAGTGGTTGCAGTGAACCGAGATCACGCCACTGCACTCCAGCCTAAGTGGCAGAGCAAGAATGAAAAGAAAAGAAAAGAAAAGAAAAGAAAAAAGAAAAGGAGAAAAGAAAAGAAGAAAGAATGCTCACTGTCCTGGCTCAAAGATCTAGAAGGTGATAAAATAAAAAGCATTCCTTTAAAAAAAAAAAAAAAAAAAAGCAAAAATTATCCATTTTTGAATAAGTTAAAGAAGAATAGTGTTTTATAAGACAACAAGTGCTTCCAGCTACAATAGGATAACCTACTGACTTTCTTGCTGTGATCCATATTAATAGATGGAGGTGTTGTCATAGATGGAGATGATGTCTCTGTCTCCACCTCAGAACTTTTCTTGAGCCTCCTTCACCATAACCTGCTTATTCTGTGGTTCCCTGAATGTTGACACAGGCAGACTGCCAAAGGTTTATTGATCATTCACTTCCAACAAGCCACATGGGAAGACTGCACATCTTGCAGATATTCTGTGGTCACCACCGTGGGATTTAGTGTTTCTTGAGAGGGAAAAGCTATGGGGAAATCGATCCTTCAGCAGCAGAGGATGCTTATCACTTCCAAACCACCCTCAGCCTCTGATGCCCTCGTAGGAGAATTAATTTGGCAACATCTACACTTGGGGGGACGCCATATCTGTCATTCATATCCAACATGATTGTTGTTTCATTTATTCATTCATTCATTTTAGCTATCTGATAGAGAATTTTGTTTCTTTTCTCTTTTTCTTAAAGCTTTATCTATCTATCTTCTATCTACTTATCTATCATCTATGTTCCATCTAGCTGCTATTATCTATTAATCATCTATTGCCTATTTATCCATCTATCTGTGTAGCTATTTGTCTATCATTAATCACCTATCATCTATTTTCTATCATCTATATATCTATTTATAATCTATCTTCTACCTATCATCTATCAATCATCTATCATCTATTTATATATTCATTATCTATCTTCTATCTATTCATCATTTATCATCTATCAATCATCTGGCTATTTACTTGTCATCTATGTATGTATTTATCCATAATCTAACTATTTACTATCTATGCATCAAATATTTTCTATCTATATGTCTGTCTATTATCTATTATGTATCTATCAATTATCTATCATCTATTCATTAATCATCTATCTATTTTCTATCTTCTATCATCTATTTATTAATCATCTATCATCTATCTATATATGAACTGTTTAACTTCCATCTATCTGTGAATTATCTATTTATGATCTATCTGTCATCTGTTTATCTATCTGTGAATTATCCATTTATCCATCATCTATAAATTCAGCATATTCATCTCTATATCTACTTCACCTTTTCTCTCTTACTGAGTTACATGGGACCATACTTTCTTCCTTATGATCTTCCACTTTCTTGCTTCCTCTTTCCCTACCCCAGGTCCCTGTTCCCTAATATAAAGATGTTTATTAATGCCAATAATTGTCCACATTTCTCAAATTAATAATCAAGGTATATTTTTATAATGTGTAGAGATGAAGAAAGAAAAGAGACAATAAAACAAGAGGATAAAGTAAAAAAGAGAAATAAATGTTAGGAAGGTGGGGAAGAAAAAGAAGAGAAACATACAACCTTTGAACCACGGTGGGATTGCTTTCTTTTCTTGTTATTTTGCTATTTATTTGCTTAACTATCAGTCTCCATGATGATTTGTATCTTATATGAACCTCCAGGACTAGCAAGGGTGGCTTCTGGCATTGTCCCTGTGCTTTATGAAACAGGACATACAAAAGAAGCTTGAACCATGTTTTGTTTTGTTTTGTTTTGTTTTCAAACAGTGTAGATCTTGTAGATTTTAATTTTTCTAGTTTTCTTTTTTAACTTTTAAAAAATATAATTTTAACTGCTATTTTAGGTTGAGAAGGTGCACGTGAAGGCTTGTTGCATGGGTATATGATATGACGTGAGGTTTGTGATATGAATGATACTGTCAAACAGGTAGTGAGTATACCAATAGGTAGATTTGCAGCCCTTGCCCCTCTCCCTCTCTCTGCACTCTAGTAGTCCCCAGTGTCTATTATTCCCATCTTTATGTTCATGTGTACTGAATATTTAGCTCCCACCTATAAGTGAGAACACGTGGTATTTGATTTTTCTGTTCCTGCATTAATTCGCTTAGGATCATGGCCTCCAGCTGCGTCCATATTGCTGCAAAGGACAGGATTTCTTTCTTTTTTTATGGTAGTATTCCAGGTCGAACCACAACTTTCAATGCAAATTGGAGATGTTTGTAAACCTGGAAATGCAATGTATGGTGAGGTGAGGTGGCATTTTAATGATTTACACTTATTTTTGCTCCAAGTATGGTTTGTTATCTTATGTCCATAACCCCAATAACCCTGATGACTTTCTTTCTTCTCAAATTCCATGCATCCTATTGCACGCACATAATGGTTTAGACCAACACACACTTTTTTCTTCTTTAGCTTAGAGTTCTGTAGGTTGGAAATCCAGCTCCACGTGGCTGAGTTCTTTGTTCACCGTCTTGCCCTCAATAAGCCTGGGTTGGGCTCTTAACTGCAGGCTCTCAGAAGAATGTTCATTTGGGTTGTTGGCAGAATTCAGTTTTGTATGGTTGTAGAACATTCTTCTTTTCCTTAGCAGCTATCAGCCAAGGAATGCTTATGGAAACCAATCACATTCCTTGGCATGAGGTCCCTTCAAAGCCAAAGATAGCAGATCAGATCCTTCTCAACCTGTGGATTTCTCCAACTTGCTCATCTTCCACCAGCTAGAGAAACACTCTGCTTTTTTAGGGCTCGTGTGATTAGGTCATGCCCACCAGGATAATATATCTATCTTCATTAATTTTCATTTAAATATGTCTTACATCTGAAATGTACTCACACAGCACGAATGTGGGTATGGGCTAATTTACTTCTAAGTGGGCAATGATTTTTTTTTTTTTTTTTTGGTAAATATTTTAGGCTTTGCAGACCACATGGACTTTCTCATTACAGTGACAAAGGAGGCACAGCGAGTACACACACAAGTGGGCATGTTCCAATAAAACTTTACTTACAAAAACACATGGAGGGCCAGATTTAGCCCTTCAGCTGCGCTTTGCTGCCCATTGTTCTAGATAGAGGGGTATATTAGCCAAGCCTATCTGTCAAATTGGCTGTCCTTTTAACAGTCCATCAAAAGGCTAAATTTTTCATACGTGTTAAATAAACTCATATGTATTTATAACCTCTGCAGCCCATCATATTTGATAAATTTTCCACTGTGTTCCAACCCTATTGCTGAAAATAACTAGAAAATCTGCCCAGGATATATAAAGAATACTCAGTATTAAGGGAGCAGAGAGCTAGTAGAAGATTGGTCCTGAGAGATCAGCATAATACAGAAAAAGGAAACAGAGATGACAGAAGCATCCATTCTGAGTTACATGGTCCATCCGTAAACAGATTTGCACCTATCTATTAAGATAGGAAGAAGCCCAGTCACAGTGACTCACACCTGTAATCACAGCACTTTGGGAGGCTGAGGTAGAAGGATCACTTGAGCCCAGGAGTTGGAGATCAGTTTGGGCAGCATAGCAAGACCTCATCTCAAAAAATAATTAAAAAAATTTTTTTCCTAAAATAAAATAAAATAAATAACATAGTGAGAAGATGGAGAGAAAACACCATCAAGCAGTATAATTTTTCTGAAGTAAAATAATAAGGTAGAAGGGGGAAAAATTTGAGATCAAAGTTCAGGAATGTGGACAACATGATAACAACATGTGGATAACATGAGGCTCTTGGTAAAGCCTGGATGTTAAGAGTAGGGGAAAGTTAGCAATAGAAAAGCTTTCAGAAATGCTGCAGTATAGGCACTAAGTGGCTCCATTCCTATTTGAATTCAGGAAATATTCTCTCACCCTGATTGCTTGACAGAAAAATAAGTCCCATCTGGAAGAATAAGATATTATACAAAAAAAGAAATTCAAAAAAAACCATAGAAGTATATTATATAAAATGTCCAGAATTCACTCAAAGTTATCAAGTATATTAAGAAAATAAAAGGCAAGGAAAAGTAAAACATACAGGCAATATAAATAGCTCTATGTGAGATCAAAATATTGATTGTTAAATTCAACTTTTAAATAACTATGATTAATATATTAAGAAATTAGAAGACCAAATGAAACATTCCGGTAGGTAACTAAACATTTTTAAAAAGAATTAAGTGAAAGTTCTACAGCTGAAAAACTCACAATCTGAAATAGAAAAACTAAATAGGCTTAACAACAGTGTAGATTCTGTTGAAGAGATGGTTAGTGACTTGGATGATTGATTGAAAGAAAATACCCAGAAAGAAAGATGGCACGTGAAAACAAAGGGAGGAAAATACAGAAGAAAGAGCCTAAGAAACTTATGAAACTAGGTAAACACTGCCAAAATGCATGTAATTGGAGAGTATTTGAAAGGGAAATAGAAGAGAGTCAATGACAAACAGTTAATACAAGTTGCCAAAGGATTTTACAAAACTGACAAAAGCATCAAATAGAAAATCAAGCAGAATTACAAAGCCCAAACAAGAAACAAAGTAAACATCATAACACATATCAGAATGACAAACCAAAGACACAGAAAAACATTTCAAAGCAGCCATTGGCGAGGAAAAGCACATGACTTTCATAGAAGGAACAAGACAGGTAGAAATAATGAAATGCTGGAAAAAAAAAAAAAGAACTGCATCAAAGTGTCATAAAAATAAGACGCCATCTCAGAAATTAATGGCCAATGAATATGCCTTTGAGAACATTAGCCAAGTATATACATTTTCCAAAAAAACGAAACCTACAAATTTACCAGCAGACCAGATCTAAGGGAAATACTCAATTTTTTTAAACCACTGGAAAGTGGTGCCAGATTGAGGCACAGAAATGGTTGAAAATGTCAGCACAGTTGAATGCATGAGCAATATGGGTTTTATGAAACCATATTAATAATGTCTTACTTATGTATATGTGTGTAAAGGAAGTTAAAACAGTAAAAGAAGATGAGAGATAAATTATAATACAGTATCCTTATGTTAATTGCATTTTCTGGAAAACAATGTGGTAAACATGCTAATTTTTGTTAGACTTGTAGAAGGCATTGGTTCATTGTGTATCTTCCAGAGTAACTACAAAATGTAATGTGAACAAAATTTTTAAAAAGTAAAAATGATTTAAGAAATACAAAAATGCATAATAATAAATTATTTAATTTCTTCAGAAAGTGTAAATGTGCCCTTATATCATAAATACAAGTTGTTCAAAGAGTACAATTAAAGGGAATTCTCATACTGAGTAAAAATAAAATCCGACAATATGCTGCTTCCATGACACAAACACAAAGTACAAAAATAGGTAAAGATTAAAATTATAAGTACAGAAAAATGTATACTAACTAAACACTAACCATTAAAAAGCATATGTAGCAATACTAGTATCAGTCAAAGTAAAACACAAGGCAAAACAATTACTAAAATTAAGGAGTGCTATTTCAAATTTAACAGGAAGCCATAAAATTATAAATCCATTGGTGACTCAGAAGAGAGGTTCAAAGTCTGTAAATCAAAACATCACATATCATAGATGAGAAATAGACACGTTCGTGATGGTCAACTATTTTAACACATCGATTACAGTGCCTGATTGAACAAGAAGGCAAATAATTAGAAATTATCAACAAGAATTGAAAACACAAGTTACTTAATTGGCATATGTAGGGCAATGCAGCCAGTGACCACATAATTCTTATTTGCATCGAATGCACAAGGGACGTGCATCAACATTGACCATATGTTGCACTGTAAAACAAATGTTGACACATTTTATAGGAATGAAAATATCAAAGCAATGTACTCTCATCACAATGGAATTAGCAGCAATTCAAGGGCACAAATACAACTAGAAAAAACCCAAATGTTTGTAAATTAAATGACACATAATCAACCCAGGAGATAAAGAAGATAAACATGGGTGATTAGAAAATATTTTAAATTTAATGATAATTAAAATGTGACATATGAAACCCTGTGAATGCATCCATATTTAGGCTTGAAAAGAAATATGCAGCTGTCTCAGTTTGTTTGGGCTGTTGTAACAAAGCACTATAAACTGAGTGGCTTATAATAAATCACAGAAATTTATAACTCATATTTCTGGACCCTGGAAAGTTCAAGATCAATGTACCAGCAGATTCAGTGCCTGGTGAGGATTCACTTCCTAACTTATACAAGGCACCTTCTCGCTGTGTCCTCACATATTGGAAGAGGCAAGGGAGCTCACTTCGCTAATTCCCTTCATTAGGGCTCCACCCTTATGACCTAGTCACCTTCCAAAGGCCCTACCTCCTAATGCTGTCATATTGAGTATTAGGTTCTAACATGAATTTTAGGGGGATATCAATATTCAGACCATAGCAACAGCCTTCATTGCCTATAATGGTTAATTAATGCTGAATATTTATTACTATAAATCACTGTTGATAAATAAGAATTAATTAATGCTGAAAATTGATGCTGTATCTATCTGAGCCAGCTAGAAAAAAATTCAACAACTTGAATGCAAAGATATTAGAAGAAGGTAAATTAAAGTAAGAGAAAATATTAACAAAACTTTTTTTTTTTTTTTTTTTTTTTTGAGACGGAGTCTCGCTCTGTGGCCCAGGCTGGAGTGCAGTGGCCAGATCTCAGCTCACTGCAAGCTCCGCCTCCCGGGTTCACGCCATTCTCCTGCCTCAGCCTCCTGAGTAGCTGGGACTACAGGCGCCCGCCACCTCGCCCGGCTAGTTTTTTGTATTTTTTAGTAGAGACGGGGTTTCACCGTGTCAGTCAGGATGGTCTCGATCTCCTGACCTCGTGATCCGCCCGTCTCGGCCTCCCAAAGTGCTGGGATTACAGGCTTGAGCCACTGCGCCCGGCCCAAAATTTTTAAAAAAGAAATCACTTCCAAAATTGTGAAGACCTCTGAAAATCCTCCTCTCCTTAAAAGCAATGAGAAAAATTTGGAAATATTGTCAAAATAAAAATGTTCAGAATGCTAATAATTACCCAAAAACTTTCAACAGTCAGAGGCTGATTGATTTAAAAAGGATAGTTGAATTTTGGTAAGGGCAGAAGGTTTGTGGTGTTTTAACATGGTCTATTCTTCTTGTCTTCTCCCCACTTTCATGGTAGCCTTGTACTCCAGCCTTGAAGGCAGTATAGCTGTGAAAACTAATAGCCACTGAAGGGGGCAGAACGAGAATGAAGCTCCTCCAAAAGCTCCATGTAGAGAAAACTTTGTGCATTTGACCTGGTAGCTCCCCGGAAAAGCTCCATTTATGGAATTTGTTTTTATTTGACTTGACAAAGAGGTTGCACAATGGGAAAAGGCGTTTCCCCACTTTACCTATCAATAGCAGCATACACATTCTTCTCAAGTGTCCATGCAACTTATTCTTAGGTAGACCATGGGTTAGGTCATACAACAAGACTAAGAGAAGTTAACGGGATTGAAATTGTACAAAGTATGTCTCTGACCCTAGAGGAAATAAATTACAAATTAAAAGCAGAGAGAAATTTGGAAAATTTACAAATATGTGGAAATTAAACAGCACACTTATAAATAACCAATGGGTCAAATATGGAATTAGGAAAGCCTTTAGACAATGATATGAGACCAACGAAAATAAAAGCATGCCATGCCAAAATGAACAGGACTTTATACATTATATAAAGGTAAAGTAGTGCTTGAAGGTCAATTTATAGCTGTAAATGTCTACATGTAAAATTAAGAATATCTCAAAGTAGTTCTCTAAACATTCACCTTTAGATAATAGATTAAGAACAGCAAATTAAACCAAATGTAAGCAAGAGGGAAGAAATAATTATTATTGGATTGGAAATAAATAAAATAGAGAATAGAAAAACAGTAAAGAAACTTAATGAAATCAAAGGTCAATTATTTGAAAGATAAAGATAAACAAAATTGCCAATTCTTTAACTTGGCACAATGTTTTTTAACTTGGCACATGAACTTTATATACATAAAATATTTTTTTATATATATAATATAAATGTGATGTGTTTATATTTTGTGTATATCAATGTGATCTGTTTATACTGATTTATATATTATATATATTTATAACATATCTGTCCAATTTCCAAATTCGAGTGGGAGTTAGATCAAGATTAAAGTGTGATTTGAAATTTGGCCAAGCTACAAAAAATGTAAATGTAAATGTAAATAAAGAAGAAACAATGGCCCAGCATAAAAACAATGTGCACAGAGTAAGATAAAAGATGAAAACATTCAGGTACTGTATTAAATGTCTGTTAATAAATATGGAGAAAATCAATTTTCCTATCAAACTAAAGACTGTCAGATAAGGTTATGCAGATAAAATCAGGTTGGGCTTAGTGACTCATGGCTGTAATCCCAGCACTTTGGGAAGCTAGGGTGGAAAGATCACTTGAGTTCAGGAGTTTGAGACCAGCCTGAGCAACAGGGTGAGACCCTATCTTTCCCAGAAAAAACAAAAAACAAAAAACAATTAGCTAGGCATGGAGGTACACACTTGTGAGCCCTCTTACTTGGGAGGCTGAGGTGATAGGATTGCCAAACCCAGGAGGTCAAGGCTCCAATAAGCCATGATCGTGCCACTGCACTCCAGCCTGGGTGACAGAGTGAAACCCTGTCTCAAAAATAAATAAATAAGTAAATAAAGATCAAATGTATTTGCAATGCTTTTGAAATGATACACAGTAAAACAATTAAAAAGGAAAACAATAAACTAAGACACAAGATAACACCCACATGGAAATGTAAATTTTAAGGAAAGGATTGATTGGTCGTGTTAGCAGCAGCTGGAGCAGAATTGAGGTTCTTCACTGAGATTGGGAGGATACATGCTGGGACCCCCAGCCTTGAACAAACACTGATGGGTGCATGCAATATATAGATATGTATTTATTTACCTATATATCATATATATCAAATGTATATGATATATGTTTGTGTACAAAGCCACATATCAAATTAATACAACCAAAATTGCATTGAAATTTGAGGAGAAAATGATGGAAGCACCTTTTTGGAGGTTCCACTAGTATAATAAGAGAAGGCATTGGAATAATTAGAAGAGTAAGAAAAAATATGTTTATTCTTACCTAATGAACATTAATAAGTGAGTGTGGCTAATACATAAGTTTTCCAACGTGGTTGGATACAAGGGATGTGTATAAAAAGTCACTTTTCAGTTATTTTTAAAATAGCATATGAGAACCAGAAATGCAATAGTAAATTAAAATGGTATCACAGATATTATTAAACCTGTAGACATATTTACCAAGAAAAGAGTAACAAAAATCTTACTGAAAGTCAAATTTTGGGGTGGGCGTGGTGGCTGACATTTGTATTCCCTGAACTTTGGGAGGCTGAGGAGGGAAGATCACTTGAGTCCCGGAGTTTGAGACCAACCTGGGGAACATGGAAAAACCAGGTCTCCACAAAAATGAAAATATTAGCCAGGTGTGGTGGCTTGTGCCTGTGGTCCCAGCTCCTTGGGAGTCTGAGGTGAGAGGATCACTTGAGCCTGGGAGATGGAGGCTGCAGTGATCCAAGATCATGCCACTATACACCAGCTTGAATGACTGAATGAGACCCTGTCTCACAAAAAGGAAAGAAGTAAAATTTGTAGAATATGTACATTTGTGTATTTTTTGAAAAAACATTTTATCTGACTCGAAGGAAATGGAATGGTTAAACAAAATGGCATCTTCACAACATTTTATTCAGCCATTAAATCAAAGAAAAAGATTTACATACTCAACAACTTGGGTGAATGCCATGTGTGCTAAGTCAATAAAAGCCCATTCAAAAGATCTTATACTGTATTACTCCACTTATAGTGACAAAATTGTAGCAATAATTGTAATAATTAGCATTGCCAAGGGTTATTGATAGTGGAGAGGAGGTTGTATTAATCTGTTCTCACGCCGCTAATGAAGACATACCCAAGACTGGGTAATTTATAAAGCAAAAGAGGTTTAGTGGACTCACAGTTCCACATGGCTAGGAAGACCTCACAATCATGGCAGAAGGCAAAAAGAGGAGCAAAGCCACCTCTTACATGGTGGCAGGCAAGAGACCATGTGCAGGGAAACTGCCCTTTATAAAACCAGCAGATCTCATGAAACTTATTTACTATAACCAGAACAGCACGGGAAAAACCCACTCCCATGATTCAATTACCTCCCACTAGGTCCCTCCCACACCACGTGGAGATTATGGGAGCTATAATTCAAGATGAGATTGAGGTGGGGACACAGCCAAACCATGTCAGAGGTGAACCAGTTTCATTAGAAAAGGGGATTTTTATGGTGATGAAATAGTTCTGTATCTTTTCAGTGGTGGTTCCTCCAAAGTAGAAATGAGAAAAATTACATCATAAAACTATACATACTTTGGAGCCATATTAATTTCTTTGACATTGTAGTACAGGTAAATAAGGTACTGCCATTAGGAAAACCTGGTTGAAGGGTATACAGGATCTCTGTACTATCTTCACAAATTCCTATGAATCTCTGATTATACCAAAATTAGTTTTAAAAATACGACATCAGTGAATGTCAGGTTTAACCTGTCTTTACAGAGATTAAACTTAATACCTTAAACGGTATGCTTTCATGTCACTTCTGATTGTTCTTCTGAATAGTTTAAACCTAATGGTATGCTGTCTTACTTTAGAAGTGAATATTTCAGTGTTCTATCTTTCACATATTTGCTTACTTTCTCCTGTGGGTATTTTTAAATGCTTACAATAATTTGACACCATGATTCACAGTTTACTCTTGCTTGAGAAAGAAAATTCCAGATTGGAAATAGCTCACAAATGCATTAACAGTATTGTTTATTATCACCTGCAATGCCTAAGCAAACTTTCAAGATCTCACTCTTTTTATTTTCTTTCTCTCTCAGTTCAATTAGCTTTTGATTTGCTATTTTGTTTCCTGTTCTTCAGGGTAACTTTCTTTTTATTCTTCCTATTTAACGCAATTTTTCATTTCTTTTATGTTTGTTCTGCCTTCAATAACAGAGAAATATTATATAACTGCGTTTGCCCAAACTATTTTTTTTCTAGTTGTTTCCCTGACTTAATAGCTCAGTATGACTCAGCATTCTAGAAATTAAAATAGAGGAAAATTCTAAATACACAATCATCTTAGCTTTTGTATGTTCATCACAGCAACATGTAACAAAAAGAAACAGATTTCTTTAGAGTAGAAACATTCAGAGAATCGAGCTTTATTTTTCTTTTTTTGAGACAGGGTCTCACTCTGTCACCCAGGCTTGAGTGCAGTAGTGCAGTCACAGCACACTGCAGCCTTAACCTACTGGGCTCAAGCAATCTTCCCACTTTAACCTTTGGACTAGCTGGAACCACAGATGTGTGCCACCACGTCTGGCTAATTTTTTTTCTTTTATATTTTGTAGAGACTGAGTCTCCCTATGTTGTCTGGGCTGGTCTCAGACTGTTGGGCTTGAGCCATCCTCTCGCTTCAGCCTCCCAAAGTGCCAGGATTACAGGCATAAGCCACCTCACCCAGCCAGAATCTAGCTTTCTTGCACCTCTTAGAAGTGGCATAAATGTAATGGAAACAGAGACTTATTAAATTTTCATTTAATGTTTTAGAAGAAACATCAGTTTAAAGCGCTCTAAAATATCTCCTTTTGTAGACAACATAAAAAAAAAACCCTTCAAAACATGAAATAAAAATACTTGAGACTTCATTGCTGATGAATTATTGTATGCAATTAAGCCCTGCAATAAAATTCAGTTTAGAACACTAATAACCCTAGTCAGAATTTAATTGGGAGGCTAACAAAAACCTAGATTATTGTTGCTCTTCAAAATATGTGAGCTCAAAGATGGTACTTTTGTTACAATTTAAATGCTCTGTGGCTTCTATATTTTTAAGAGCAGAAAAATAAAGGGGCAAACATTTTTACATATACAAAATAAAATAGTGAATCGGAAGCTGGCAAATTTTGCTTCTCCAAAAGAAACATGTATTCATGGAAAGTAGAGACTTATTCTAATATTTATAAATGCAATATTAAGCAATTCTTTACCAAGCAGGCATAATACACAAAAACAAATTATACTGCTAGGCAGAATGTGTAGCTTTCTTACATTTATTAAGAAAACACATTTTCACGCCATCATTTGGCATTATATTAACGTGCACTTTTGCATAGTTTGTGTGGCAAAATAGTGAAGGTTTTCAGAAGGATATGTGTGTATGGAACCAATAGATAAACATATATGTGTTCAACTTTTCTGTTAAAAATAGCATTGCATCTCCAACACAATAAAGAATAACAATTTGCTCCCTCCTTAAATCTACTCTCAGTGGGCTACAGATGTCAGGTCACCAGACATTGCTCATGCTCTTAACCAAGGGGGAGAATCCTCTAACCTGGGGCTCCCCAACCCCCAGGCCACGGTACCAGTTTCTATAGCAGAGGCAATAAGAATTTGTCAAGAAGAGATCTAGTGTTAAAAAAATGTAATGAGAGTAATTATATATTACATTAAGTAAATATTACATTAGGTACCAGTTACCTCTACCAAGTTAGAGGTACCAGTCCGTGGTGTGTTAGGAACCAGGCCACATGGCCGAAAGTGAATGGCGAGTGAGCAAACAAAACTTCATCTGTATTTACAGCTGCTCCCCATGGCCCACATTACCACCTGAGCTCCGCCTCCTGGCAGATCAGTGGCGGCAATAGATTATCATAAGAGTGTGAACTCTATTGTGAACTGTGCATGCGAGGGATGTAGGTTGTGCGCTCCTTATGAGAATCTAATTCCTGATGATCTATCACTGTCTCCTGTCACCCCCAGATAGGACCGTCTGATTGCAGGAAAACGTGCTCAAGGATCCCACTGATTTTACATTATGATGAGCTGTAGAATAATTTCGTTATCTATTGCAATGTAACAATGGTGGAGATAAAGTGCACAATGTATGTAATGCTCTTGAATCATCTTGAAACCATCCCCCTGCCTCTGGTTCGTGGAAAAATTGTTTTCCACGAAACTGGTCCCTGGTACCAAAAAGGTTTGGGACTGCTGCTCTAACCCCCCCGTCTCTAGGAAGAGGTCTGTCCTAATGGTTGCTTGGACCTAAAGCCATTGAGGACAAGGAGTACTTGAACGAAGCTTTCCTCCAATTGCCTTAGTGAGACTCAAGACAAAATTTGAGAAGCCCAGAAGTACAAAGTGGAGTCCAGTTCACTGCAAAAGAGGCAGCTTCTCAAAAAATTTTTCCTTTCCTCTCTGAGTTAGTGTGCTATTGCTCCCTAGTACTTAAAAGACTGTAAATGAAAAATAAAATCCTAAGCTCCTCAACTAACTGAAAAAACCCCCTCTGGGCCAAAGGAACCCCAGAGAAACCTGAAAAACTGGATTCCCAGCCATGACAGGAAGAGAGGTCAGAGATACATCCTTCCCTCCTGCCATTTGGAGTCTAGGCACAACTGACCAGCATTCTCATTAAAGTACGGATCAAAATACTGACAAAACAGCCCCCTGGGATGGGAAATTACCAAATTCCAACCTGACTCTGGTATAGCATCGCATGACAGATAGCAGACCTGGAAGGAAATCAAAATATCTCACCCCAACATAGATTTCTTTGTCATGTTTTGAAATGGCCCTGCAAAACCATCTTTCCTGGCAGAAATTGGCATCTGTGGAGAATCTCCATTAATACAGCCAGGACTTTGCTGTATCTAGGAAAGATGAACTCTAAGTCTGACACCTTGAAAGGTCTGAAAAGAGACATTTACCATCTGTTCTCCCTGAAGCCTGCTACCTAGAGGTGTCATCTACATGATAAGTACCTTGGCTTCCACAACTCCTCACCCTTTATCTTAGCATTTATTTCTACTGACCTCAACTCTTTAGACAAAACTTAACTCTTTCAACCAATTGCCAATCAGAAATCTTTAAATCTACCTATGACCTGTAAGGCCCCACTTCAAGAGATCCTGCCTCTTTAGGCTGAACCAACGTACACTTTGCATGTAGTGATTTCTGATGTCACCTACATTTCCTGTCACCCTAAAATGTATAAAACCAAACTGTAACTGCCTCGGGCACACTTTCTCGGGAACTCTTAAGACTGTTTCCCCAGGCCATGGTCACTCATATTGGCTCAGAATAAATTTTTTAAATATTTGACAGAGTTTGGTTTTTCCATTATCAAAGCTAAAAGGAAGTGGATAGGTAGGTTGATTTATCTTTGCTTTAAACCTGGAAGCATAGGCTGGGCACAGGCGCTCATGCCTGTAATTCCAGCACTTTGGGAAGCCGAGGTGGGCGGATCACTTAACGTCAGGAGTTTGGGACCAGCGTGATCAGCAAGGCAAAATCCCATCTCTACTAAAAATACAAAAATTAGCTGAGTGTAGTGTCATGCACCTGTAATCCCAGCTACTTGGAAGGCTGAGGCAGGAGAATCACTTGAACCCAGGAGGCGGAGGTTGCAGTGAGCCGAGATCACGTCACTGCACTCCAGCCTGGGTAACAGAGCGGACTCCATCTCAATAAAACAAAAAACAAAACAAAAAAACAACCTGGAAGTGTGAAGACACTTGGGACTAGAGAGACCTTGAACAGGTATACCTGTGACACTGATTTCCTGGCTGTTTGTACCCTGTAGATTCACAGGCATGGACGCCACTTCACATTCTGCTCTATGGAGGGCAGCAGTGTGGGTACTCCAGCAACGAAGGGGTCTAGGATAAGGGATCCCCCAAATACAAGGGGGCCAACAGCTGGAGGAAGAAATGCAGCAGAGCCTGCAGAAGTCCAGAAAACAGATGATCAGACCTTGAAGTCAATTTGAATAACAAAACAGGACCTAGGACTTAAGGAGACTGAGATAAGGAACACAACTGTCTCCTTAACATCCATCTACTGAGACAGAGATTCCAAGATGGGGAAACAGTGGTGACTTGAAATAGGAGAAGCAATATCATCACATGCTAATTATGTTAAATATGAGATCTAGTGAGAAGAATAGAAAAATGACTCATTAATTATTAATGAACTGAATTACCTCATCCATATTACAAAAACTCAGCTGCACCCTGTTTATGCAAGCATACTAAAAACGAAAGTGATAAAAAAAAGTTTCAGAAAACAATGCTATGTAGCAGAGGCAATAAGAATTTGTCAAGAAGAGATCTAGTGTTAAAAAAATGTAATGAGGGTAATTATGTTTACATTAAGTAAAAACAACAGCTAAATGAGTGAAACAAAAACCATTAGGAGTGAAAGGGGAAATTTTTAAGATTATATTTATAGAGGCGTAGTTTGCATGCCTCTACTACTTCAAGGATCAAGAATTTGAGAAATTAGTAAATCTAACAGTGAAAAATAAGTAAGAAAAGAGAAAAACGTAAGAATTCAAATGATAGGTTCAATTTAATATACCTCTCATATATGCATATATACACGCAGGCATATATGCATGCATATATATGTCATAATAACTTTATGTACATATAATGGCCATATACATTATTGAGAACATACACATATACAGTATCAATATAATTTGTGTATAAGAAACTTCAACGAATCTGAAAAAGTGAAAATTGAAAATTGTGTGTGCTGTATGCTGAAATCATAACCTAAATGAGATGGAAATAAGCACAGATAATTGACCCTAAACTTTCACATTATTTACAAATTAAGGAATGTAATCTAACTCTGTATTCAAAGAAGGTATCAAATCTCAACCTATAAAATATCTGAGAGTAATTATAATGACATTGCATCAACAGCCTAGTCTTCAGCAGTAAGAGTGTAACTGCTCTGTGGGTTCTTCCTGCCCTCTGCACAAAGTAAATCCATGGCATTGTGGTAAAGAAAGAGTTTAATTGGTGCAAGGCCAGCCATGCCACATGGGCGACAGAGTTTTTACTCAAACTAGGCTCCCTAAAGATTTGGAGACTGGGAATTTTTAAGGATAATTTTGCAAGCAGAGGGCCACAGAGTGGGAGTGCTGACTGGCTGGGTTGAAGATGAAGTCATAGTGAGTTGAAGCTGCGCCTTTGCACTGTGTCAGTTCCTGGGTGGGGGCCACAAGACCAGTTGAACCAGTTTACTGGGTGGTGGCAGCTGATTCATCCAGTGCAGCATCTGAAAAATATCTCAAGCATCCATCTTAGGTTTTACAACAGTGATGTTATCCTTAGGAGTAACTGCGGATGTTTAGAATATCGTGGCCTCTGGCTTCATGAATCCTAAAACATAACTTCTAATTTTGGGTTGATTTGTTCATCCTACAAAGACAGTCTGGTCCCCAGGCAAGAAGGTGGTTTTTTTTCAGGAAAGGGCTATTATCTTTGTCAACTGTGAACTATGGACAAAATTCCTCCCAAAGTTAATTCAGATGCCCAGGAATGAACAAAGACAGCTTGGAGTTTAAGAGCAAAATGGAGTCGGTTAGGGTAGATCCCTTTTCACTGTCATAATTTTCTCACTGTAATAATTTTTGCCAAAGCAGTTTTAGGAACACTTTAAAGAAAACACAGCCGCAAATGCCTTTATTATCTAAGAGAAATGAGAGAAGAAAAGGAACTCAGTATTGGCTTGAATAAATTAAAGAACAAAACAACATGAAACTAAATAGAAAAATGCCAATAAAGCTTAAAGCTGAAATTAATGAAATGGGAAATAAAAATTGTACCTATCACCCAAGATAATTTCTCAAAATTATACAATGAAATAAAATAGATAAACTTCTGTGAGTCCGATGGATTGTAAAGAAACAAATAGCAAGAGTACGTTATAAAAAAGGGGTTTAAAACAAACACAGAGGAATTTAAAGAAATAGATATTAACAATAAAAAACTATATGAAAATCTACGACATTTAATTTGAAAACATAGAAGTAGATGATTTTTTGGGAAAGAAAAGTTACCACATTTGATGGAAGAAAATTGAGAAACCTAAATTGGCTGGTTTTCATGGAAGTAAATGTCAAGCCCATTAAAGATCTGCCATTGAAATATGCAACAGGAATAGGAGGTTTTACAGCTGAATTACAGCTCATATTGAAATTAAAAAACCACATAATCTTGATGTTAAACTCTTTCATTTCACAGAAAATAATACAGAGCCCACTAATTTATTTGATGAGGATGTTACCAGAAAGAGGTCCTGAACCAGACTCCAAGAGAGGGTTTCTGGACCTCGCAAAAGAAGGAACTCAGGGTGAGTCCATAGAGTAAACTGAACGCAAGTTTATTAAGAAAGTAAAGGAATAAAGAATGGCTATTCCATAGGCAGAGCAGCGGCTTGAGCTGCTGACTGAGTATAATTTTAGTGATTTCTTGATTATAGGCTAAACAAAGGGTAGATTATTCATGAGTTTTCTGGGAAAAGGGTGGGCAATTCCTGAAACTGAGGGTTCCTCCCCTTTATAGATCATATAGGGTAATTTCTGGACGTTGCCATGGCATTTGAAAACTGTCATGGCACTGGCGGGAGTGCCTTTTAGCAGCTAATGCATTATAATTAGCATATAAGCAGTGAGGAGGACCAGAGGTCACTTTTGTCGCCATCTTGGATTTGTCCAGTTTTGGCCAGCATTTTTATCACATCCTGTTTTATCAGCAAGGTCTTTGTGACCTGTGATACCAGCTCTGCCAACCTCTCTCATACTATGACTTAGAGTGCCTAACCTACAGGGAATGCAGCCCAGCAGGTCTCAGCCTCATTTAACCCAGCCCCTATTCAAGATGGAGCTGCTCTGGTTCAAATACCTCTGACAAGGACAGTATAGAAATATGAGGAACACAAGGTGTAGGTCCCAACTAGCTTTGTACCTATCAGCATGAATTTTAGCATCTTCATTGGTTAACAAGAAACTAAAATTCATCTTTAAGAATTTTAGTCTGAATGTGCACACAAGGTGTTCTGGTTCAGAAACAGATTTTTTTTTTTAATTAAAAACCACACGACAAATAAGAAGTGTGTTCTCACCCTCTTCCCTAGTTTTTACCCTGGGGAAGTACAATGAGAACCAGGTCAATTGTCTTAAGCAAGCAGCCTAACACATTTCTTAGATTGAGAGATCAAGAACAATACAAATGTTATCTGTTTATGAAAGAAAAGGAAGGAGATGTTCCTTCACTGCTGAAAGGATCACCTCCTTTCTCCAGCCCTTTGGAATATAAAATAAAACTTCTCTAGGAGCTGAAGGGCCCTGTGTCTTTTATCACCTAGAGGTGGTGCCAAGATCTGGGTGAATTCCTCCTTGAAATGTAAATACCTACTTGGGTACTTGCTCCAATCTAGTAAGTGTCTAGAGGCTTTAACCTAAGAACAAGTCGGAGCTATAAGCATTTGGCTTTAGGGAGATAAGAAGTTTTATTACCCTTTCCAATAAGAGCAATTAACTAGACATATGGCTACTTATCCAGTTCTCACAGTATGAGGAGATGCTTCAAAGAGAAATGAAAGCAAACATTCTCAGAAGGAAGGCTAGGGCTTCTCACAGAAGCACTTAGACACCAGGGAGTATTACCACTCCACAGAATGAGATGTAAACCTGCCATCCTATGACTACTTTGTTGTTTGTTTTAGAGACAGGGTCTTACTCTGTTGCCCAGGCTGGAGTGCAGTGGTTCAATCAGGGACTGCAGCTTTTTTTTTTTTTTTTTTTTCCTGAGATGGAGTCTAGCTCCATTGCCCAGGCTACAGTGCAGTGGCACGATCTCAGCTCACTGCAAGCTTTGACTCCTGGGTTCAAGCAATTCTCCTGCCTCAGCCTCCCGAGTAACTGGGACTATAGTCAACCACCACAACTTCTGACTAATTTTTGTATTTTTAGTAGATACGTGGTTTCACTATGTTGGCCAAGCTAGTCTCGAACTCCTGGCCTCAAGAGATATGCCTGCCTCAGTCTCCTAAAGTGCTGGGATTATAGGTGTGAGCCACTGCACCTGGCCCATGGACTGTAGCCTTGACCTTCTGAACTCAAGCAAACCTCCTACCTCAGCCTCCCAAGTAGCAGGGACCACAGGTGTGTACCACCATGCCTGACTAATTTATATATATATATATATATATATATATATATATATATATATATATATATATATATTTGTAGAGACAAGGTTTTGTTACGTTGCCTAGGCTAGATGACTCTGTTTTGGATTAAGTGAGTCAACACATGAAATAAGGTACTATCTACATAAAGCATATATTCATTTTTGGTGCTAAAATAATTATTATAGCATAGACAAATATAATTCAATCTTCCTAATGATATCAGTACCTTTAAAATTTGTTTAAAATCCAGTAGCAGAGCAAAGAATAATACTCCACATGGCTGAGAAGAGTAGCTGCAAAGATGACAATGCATTAGAAAAATGCACTGTGTTAGAAAGTGTCAGTGTAATCCACTAATTCCACCAATGAAAGGCAAATGTGTAATTCCATTGGTAGTCATGGAAAAATTATGAAACTGAATCTAAAATGGTAAGAAGAAAAGGATAAGACATCTTAACAAATATGTAAATAACAAAAGCACACTAGCTAGGTGCGTGACTTGTGCCAGTAATCCCAGTTTTTTGGCAGACCCAGTTTGGAGGATTGCTTGAGGCCAAGCATTTGAGAGCAGCCTGGGCAACATAGCACATTCCCATCTTTCCAAAAAATAAAATTAGCTGGGTGTGGTGACACACGCCTGTAGTCCCAGCTACTCGGGAGGCTGAGGTGGGAGGATTGCTTGAGCCTAGGATGTTGAGCCTGCCGTGAGCTAGGACTGCACCACTGTTCTCCAGCCTGGGCAACAGAGCAAGAACCAGTCTCAAACAAAACAAAACAAAACAAAACAAAAAGCACTCTTCTAAAATGAATACCAATTGCAGCCTAAAAAGCAAAATACTAAAGTAATTTCAAGAAAAATCAGAGAGCATGAAAGAATGCCTTTTATTTCTAAAATTATTATCCAATTACTTCTGGAAGATTGTGGCAAATGCAGTGAAATGAATGAAAATTTGTGATTACTATTGGAAAAGAACAGATAAAATTACAGCACTTTTGCTGATAGCATGAATGTTTACCTGAGAAAATCTATTAAAAACCTATTAGAAAAATAAGGTAATTTGGTAAAATTGCTGAATACAAAGTAAATAAACAAAAATTATTAGTGTTTTTTACATACTGCAATAGGAACCTAGAAAGCAATATGGGAGCATTCTATTGAAAATCCAATAATTATTTTAAAAACTTAGGAGTGCATATAATAAGAGAGGTGCTGGAAAGAAATACACTGAATTAAACTGAAACACAGAATACCCAAACAAATGGAAGTACATGTTATATCCTCAAATGCTTAAATCATACATCACAAAAATGCCAGCTCCACCAAAATTGATGTATGAATCAATTGTCATCCAATTTCCAATCATAACAAGCTGTTTAATCTTTTGCATTGTAGAAAATGATCTCACAGTTCATATAGGAAGATGTACTATACAAGTACAGTTAGGAAATCAATTAGAGAAATAATACATGATATAGGGCATCTGCTACCACATACAGGACATGCTATAATGATACTCCAATCAGATCAATGTTATTGCCATAGGAATATGCTATAGGAAGTGACACAATGTAGCTGCTACATTTTATCAAATCAACTTCTTTCTTTCCTGCCCTAGGTGTAGGGGTTGGAGGCTGGTTTTCAACATCACTACTGTTGAGTCCACTCAGTGGTCTCCTTTTGCCTTCCCCTACATTTTCCAATTTATTTTGAGCAAATTGTCTAACTTGTTTTCCTGGCTAGACCCCGACAGTATTTTCTACCAATTGTAGTTATAACTAAAGTGAAATACATGCCAATCAAACATGTGAATGGTGAGCATCGTCTCTATATGAATTAGTTCAATTGGGTTATATAAATAAATGAACACGTAAAATGATGTTTTAAGTTATTATATGGATAGTAATATAAAGTGAGAAATTAAGGAAAAGCAGCCAGGCACAGTGGCTCACACCTGTAATCCTTGCACTTTGGGGGGCCAAGGCAGGCAGAACTTGAGTTCGAGACCAGCCTAGCCAACATGGTGAAACCCCATCTCTATAAAAAATACAAAAATTTGCCAGGCACAGTGGTGCACACCTGTAATCCCAGCCACTCGGGAGGCTGAGGCAGGAGAATCACTTAAACCCAGGAAGCGGAGGTTGCAGTGAACTGAGATGGCACCACTGCACTCCAGCCTGGATGACAGCGAGACTCTGTCTCAAAAAAAAAAAAAAAAAAAAAAAAAAAAAAAAAAAAAAAAAAAAAAAACCCGAGAAGCTTCTGAGTGAGGGTATACAATTGAAAAAAAAGTTAAACAGCTCAAGGAGGTGAATAACTGCTCTATGTTCAAGAAAATGCTATATGTTTTTAAAATAAGCCATTGATGTCTGTTTTACTTGCTTTTTAAAATAATTGGGTAGATGCTCTAACACCTTGTTAGACTGAAATGGGAAAAGTCAAATTCATTTTACTTTTGAAAAATAGACAACTGATAAAATCACAGCGCCTGTGCTATTTTATCAAGAAAGGGGAGTGTTATACTTTTCTTTTTCAGGAAATACATTTCCTTTTTAAATTAAATGCAATCATAAATATATACAACATTTCACTGCTACAGTTAAAGCATTAGAAAACCTCAACATATCCACAATAAGAAAGAAATAAATTGCCTATGATAATAATAACTGTGGCTTAGCTTCATAACATTGCATTAGCTATAAAATGGAAAAAAAATTAGTAATACTATTGAGATAAACATAGTAAGAATTCAATAAATAAACTCATCAGGGTGTGTTTGATTTTATCATTATTTTTTTCCTCAAAATAAGCTCTATCTCTTGATAAATACTGCATCAGTACAAATCGTATGCCATTTTATTTTTTATTTTTTTATTTTTATTTTTTGAGACAGGGTGGGTCTTACTGTGTCACCCAGGCTGGAGAGCAGTGGCACAATCATGGCTTACTGCAGTCTCAACCTCCTGGACCCAAGCAATCCACCTGCATCAGCCTCCTGAGTAGCTGGGAACACAGGCATGAGCCACAATGCCTAGCTAATTTATTTTTTATTTTTTATTTGTAGAAATAGGGTCTCCCTATGTTGCCCAGGCTGGTCTCAAAATCTTGGGCTCAAGCAATCCTCTTGCCTCAGCCTACCAACGTGCTAAGATTACAGGCCTGAGCCACCACACAAGGCCCCATATACCATTTTAAATATCAGGAAATAATTAATTACTTTAAGAATTGTATAGAGATAATATTAAATTTAGCCTTTAGAAAATGTCCAGGTTGGGTGCGGTGGCTCACGCCTGTAATCCTAGCACTTTGGGAGGCCGAGGTGGGCAGATCACCTGAGGTCAGGAGTTCAAGACCAGGCTGGACAACATGGTGAAACCCCATCTCTACTAAAAATACAAAAATTAGCTGGGTGTGGTGGTGCACACCCACAATCCCAGCTACTTGGGAGGCTGAGGCAGGAGTTTCGTTTGAACCCAGGAGGCAGAGGTTGCAGTAAGCTGAGATCTTGGATCGTGCCACTGCACTCCAGCCTGAGCAACAGAATGAGACTCTGTCTCAGCAAAAAAAGAAAAGAAAAGAAAAGAAAATGACGAAATATCTAAACTCTGCATCAGTGTAAAGGATAAATCCAAAATATAAAGTATTATTTGCCTGAACGAATCCATACAATTTTTCTTAGCTTGTTTATACCAAACATTGCATCTTACAATAACACAAACATCAAAGCACAATCCGGAACACTTTTGGAAATATAGATATATTTAATTATCAGAGAAAAATGTATAAATCCAATAGGGCATGTTTTATCCTGATAAAAACCTACACTCTGGTTTATAAGAAACATAAGCATAGACAGAAAGATGAAGTTATTCTGCCACAGATCAACCTTTCATTATTCTTACTTTTTACCTACGAGTATATTTAAAATAAAATATTATTACAAAATAAAATTTTCTGATATTCTGTTGTTTCCAATTGTTTTACTTTATGCTTTCTCTTGCATTTCTTGTTTAAATTCAAAACTGAGCTTTTGAGATTTTGTGTATTCCTTGATTTTACTTTTTAGGTGTATGCAGGCAACTCTCATTGACTATACTCTCCAGCTTCATCCTGTCTTTGTTTTGTTTTTTTGAGACAGGATCTGGCTCTGTTGCCCAGGCTGGAGTGCAGTGGCACGATCTTGGCTCACTGTAGCCTCGACCTCCCGGGCTTAAGCAATCCTCCCACCTCAGCCTCCCAAGTAGCTGAGACCACAGGCTCATGTTACCACACCTAGTTCATTTTTGTATTGTTTATAGAGACAGGGTTTTGCCGTGTTGCCAGGCTGGTCTCAAACTCCTGGGCTCAAGTGATCCACCTGCCTTGGCCTCCCAAACTGCTGGGATTACAGGTGTGAGCCACCAAGTCTAGCCTCACCCTGTCTTTTGAGACAGTCACTCCAGGACCTGCCGGCTAATCTGTTGCCTGGCCATGAGCACAGCTACAAAGTTGAGCTAGTGACTGGTAGAATACTGAATAGTCTACACTTAAAGGAGGAGAGATAAATGTATTGGAAGTGCATTGAATATAATCTAAACATATAGTGTTAGGGATAGAGTGCAAGTGGAGGAAAAGAATGAGGAAAAGAATGAGGTTCTTTGTTAGCTGAAATAACTTGATTAATGAATCTTCGTTGAAGAAAGGAAGAATATAAGGAAGAAAGGAGAGAGGGAAGGAAGGGAGGGAGAGAGGGAGGAAGGGAGGGAGGGAGGAAGGAAGGAAGGAAGGAAGGAAGGAAGGAAGGAAGGAAGGAAGGAAGCAAGGAAGGAAGGAAGCAAGGAAGGAAGGAAGGAAGGAAGGAAGGAAGGAAACAATGAGGTTTATTCTGAGCCAATATGAATGACAACTGCCTGGAGAAAACCCAAATGCAAGAAACTTTGAGCAAAAATTAGCTGGACATGGTGGTGCACGCCTGTGGTCCCAGCTACTCAGGAGGCTGAGGCAGGAGGATCACTTGAGCCTGGGAGGCAGAGGCTGCATGGAGCTATGATCATGCCACTGCACTCCAGCCTGGGTGACAGAGTGAGACCCTGTCTCAAAAAATAAAAGAAATAAATTGGCTTCTTCATCAGAGTTGAAGAAAACTGAGAAGGAAAGATATAGGTTCCCATTAACTGTTTGTCAATTTGTTTTGGAGGTGACCTTGCTGAATACGGCACATCTCTGAGGGAGCCTCTGGCCAAGGGTATGCCTAGATTTATGCTAGCCAGGGTTCTGAATTGCAGCCATCTGAAGCTGACTGCAATTGATTAAGCAGAAAGAGGTTTACGAAAAGATATTGCATAGATGCCGAAATTGTTAGGAAGGGCTAGACAAGCAGGCTATAGGGAAATCTTCCGGGAACAATGCCTAAAATAAAGCTCATGAACTGGTCTGACGGAGATGTTGCCAATTCTGCAGCTGGTCCACAGGCCACTTGGGGAGTTTTTGTCATCTGCAAAGCCACACCATGATGCAACTCTTTAAGTCAAGGCTGTGACCTGCTCCCAGCATAGCCTGACCGTGGAAACCTGGAAACTCCAGCTGCCGGCAATACCCATAAAAATGCCTATGATTGGAGGAGCCTGAATCACAGGTTTGGGTGCCAAGAAGCTGCAAATTTGAATTTTCTGAATTCTACCTTGAGTGGATGAGACTCGTAAAACAAGAAATATGCAAGATGTAGCAAGTGAGTACAAAACAAATCAGGGAGCCAAAAATACAATTTCCCCACCAAAGAAATTTCTGAAGGCATTGAGTAATGTCATGATTGATGAACGCATCTCCTCCTGCTACAAGAAATCTAATCTGAGTTATGGCTGGTCCGAGATAAATAGATAAACAGAAACAAGACTAGAAGAATAATCCTTGTGTTAGTTTGATGCCAGTAAATGAAATATGAGGACCTAATTTTAGAATTAGGAGACACTAAGCTATCTCCTAGTCACTTGGTGTTATATTTTAGAGCTTCATTTAAACATTAACATCAGCCTCATATATGAAAGAAAAAGTGGTTTAAAATGCAATTGGGAATACTGAAAATATAGGAATAATTAAATACATTTATTCTAAGCTATTTGCAGTTGAATAAACATTTAAAGATGAAAGAAAAATCCACTTCTTTTTAAAAGGAAGCAAAACCTTTCCTACTGAGAAAAGATGAAGTAGGATGTTCAAGAGCTTAAAAAAAAAGAATTGCAGCTTAAGTGAAAAAGCAACCCATGCAGTTTTAGAAGAAACGCTGTCCTCAGAAGGAAGTCTTCAGGGAAACCAGCACACACCATTATTCAGAAATAAAAGCCTTTTTTATTTCCTTAAAACTTCTATTATCTGACATCAGATGTTTTATGTTTTTTTCTAGGTCTACCAGATCCAAATATTCCCCAGTAAAATTTCCTTGAAAAAAACACCAAGACCGTTCATAAATCCTATCTATATAATGCCTATTAATAAATATTTTTCTATCCTAAATTCTACCTGTGGCAGGAGAGAAACCAGATCCTAGTATACATTTTTTCCCCCAAATGATTTCTCCATGGTAAGGTTCACTGAAATTCTAGCCTATCATGGTTATGGAATTGTAAATGCTTTGTAGTTTATTTATTAAATTGGCATATTAAAAAGAAATAAAAATGGCCAGGTGCAATGCATGAGGCCTATAATCTCAGCATGTTGGGAGGTTGAGGTGGGAGGATTGCTTGAGTGTGGGAGACTAGCCTGGGCAACATAGCAAGACCCTGTTTCTACACTGTATATATATATAAAATACAAGTGAGCCCAAAACACAATTCCTCCACTATATATATATATATATATATATATATATATATATATAGTTAACTTGTGTTGTGGCATAGGTGTGGTGGTGTGTGCCTGTGGTCCCCGCCACTTGGGAGGCTGAGGCAGGACGATTACTTAAGCCTGGGAGGTTGAGGCTGCAGTGAGCCGTGATCATGCCACTGCACTCAAGCCTGGGTAACAAAGTGAGACCCTGTCTCAAATATAAAATAATAAATAGAATAAAATAAAAAGAAATAAAATACATCTCCCATAGTTTTCTGGATAGATTACGACCCAGCATCTGGAAGCAAAGAGGTTACCACCCTATGAAGCTCACGGTTTGGTGACTTAGATTTTTGGTTGATGAAAAGCCTCAATACTCACAGTTCCTTCCCCATGTTGATACCAAGTTTTCCCCCTGTAAAGAGCAACTCTATCCTCCTTCCATTTAGAGCTGTTCACCTATGAAAACAGCAATCAAGTATTTTCCAGTTATTCAGCTCTCTCTTGCATACCTCCACCTGCTGAACAGATTTTCTTGTGGATCTCATGAAGATCCTCTTGACTCCTGCGTATTGAAATGAGCCAGAGTTTGGAGATTGCCTTCCCTATCTTGCTGCCTTCAATGGCAATATCTTCCTCAAGTCCATTTTGCCACCAAAATATCTCTCTCCCCTTCATTGTTGATATACCTATGCCCATGGGCTTGACACCGTCTATTGCCGGAAGTAGATTTTTCCTTTCTTCTAACAGCCTCCAAATTGAGGCTGATGATGTTGACAAGACCAGCTTGATCCTTTGACCCCACAATGTTCCGCTCCTTTTAAAGGCAGCGGTTTCCAGCCATTTTAAAATCGAGGCATTCCTTTCTTCAGATACCAGTGACTGAAATAGATAATATGAGGCTACTATGGGGAAGGTCAGGTGAGGGGAAGATCTGTATTCTCATCACTTCCACTCCAAATTCTCATCATCTCAGAGCCTTCTTATCCCATCCATAGTGCTGTAAGTCCTTTGATGGGAAAAGTATTTTTCTAGATTAATGTGGTGAATTGGAAATAGAATAAGAGGCACCCACAGTCACTTAAATTTTCTGGCAGTGACATTAAACTATGTGAAAAGAGACAGGAAAAACTAACTTTAAAATATATATTATTTAACCTAACATATGCAAAATTTAACGTGTAATTAATGTAATCATTATTAATGAAATAGTTTATTTTTTCATACCAAGTCTTTGAAATCCGTGGTGTATTTTCCACTTAGAGCACATCACAGACTGGACCTGCAGCATTGCATGTGCTGAATAGCCCCATGTGATTAGTGGCTACCATGCTGGATAGAGCGGTCCCAGATAATACAGCCTGCTGTCCTTGAAAATGTGCAGATGACCCCTAATGACCTAGTCCCTATCTACCTCTTCAATCTCATATGGTTACATATCCACACCATATGCTTTAAGCCAGTGGAATTATTATTATTGTGAATTGTTGGAACTTGCCAACTTTTGAAACCACCTTTGCAAAATTATGACAGTAAAAGAAATCTAACACACGTAACTCCATCTTGCTTCTAACCTCCAAGCTGTCCTTAGTCATTCTTGGACACAGGCCAAGCTAACTTTGGAAGGAATTTAGTTTATAGTTTAAGCTTAAAGCAAGGATGATAACAGCCCTCTCCAAAACTATCTGTTTCTTTTTTGGAGACTGAAACTACCTTTGTGAAACCACTGAAAGGGCACAAGATCAGAATTATGGCTCAACCAGGAGTTGAGACCAGCCTGGGCAAGATGGTGAGATCTCATGTCTACAAAACATCAAAAACCTAACCAGGTGTGGTGGCTTGTGCCTCTGGTCCCAGCTACCCAGGAGGCTGAGGTGCAAGGATTGTTCCAAGAGCTCCATGCTGCACTGAGCCGTGTTTGCGCATTGCATTGCAGCCTGGGTAACAGAGAGAGACCCTGTCTCAAAAAAAAGAAAAAAAAGAATTATGGAATTATGGCTTAGGAATCATGTAACCAGAGGTCAAAAGATTTATAACCTCTCCAATTGCTCCTATAGATAACAGTACTATTGAAAAATGTAAGATTATTGTACCACCTAGACTGGTAACCTATGCCAAGAAACTGGCTCAACTAATCTTGTGATCTCAACCCAGGAACTGACTCAGGGCTAGAAGACAGGCTTCTACCATCTATGATTTCATCCGTGACCCAATCAATCAGCATTCCCTATTTCCTAGCACCCTGCCCACCAAACTATCCTTTAAAAACCCTAGCCTCTGAACTTTCAGAGAGACTGATTGGAATAATAAACTTCCATCTTCTGGTTGACTAAGCCCGCATTAATTAAACTCTTTCCCTACTGCAATACTGCTGTCTCAGTGAATTGGTGTTATCTGTGCAGCAGACAAGAAGAATCTATTGGGTGATAACTCTCTCATGCTTTTTTTTTTTTTTTTAAATAGTGTTTCACTCTGTCACCCAGGTTGAGTGCAGTGGCACAATCACGGCTCATTGCAGTCTTGAACTCCCATGCTCAAGGAATCCTCCTGCCTCAGTCTCACAAAAAGCTGGGACCACAGGTGTGCACCAACATGCCCAACTTTTTTTTTTTTTTTTTTTTTTGTAGAGACAGGATCTTGTTATATTGCCCTGGCTGGTCTCAAACTTCTGGCTTCCAGCAATTCTCATGCCTCGGCCTCCCAAAGTGCTGGGATTACAGGTGAGAGCCACTGTGCCCACCCCAGACATACATATTTCTGAAAGACTTTTCCCTTTCCCTGGGGTACCTGGTCCTGTCCACACACACGGGATTCTGACTAACTCCAATATCCTTTGCAAATCCATTCAGGTGTGATTTCTTATTTCTCCGGAGTTGACACTGTTCCTTTTTCTGCCTGCATCTTGGCATAAATGTATTCAATAAGAATAAAAACTTAAGTGTTCTCATTACTTATTGATGATTTAGTATGAAAGAAGACAGCAATACATTTAAAATAGCACCAAAAATTTATGGGGTACTTAGAGATAGATCTAACATAGCCAAATCTCTTATCAAAAAATTATTAAAATTATATACTTAAAATTATTTAAAAGTGCATTTGAGTAAATGGGAATGTATTCAATGTTCATAGATGAAAAGATCCAATAAAGATGGAAATCATTTCCAAAATAGTCTCCCAAGTAAATTTAAATCAATCATGTTCTAAGAAGGGTTTTGAAAAAAAATAAAAACAAGATTCTTAAAAGCATTTGAAATTGTAAGGAGCAACATGAACCACGGAAAATGTGAAGAAACAGCAATTTTGGACAAGTAAAATTGTATCCAAGAGTTACATCAATTGAAATGATGTGGTGCTTATGCAGGGATAGACCATTAACTCAATTTGGAACTGTGAGAGTCCTGCAATGAGTCCACTGAAAGGCAGAAGTATGGCATTAACAGAGGAGCTGTCAGAATTCAGTGGGGAGAGAGTGGAATGCTTCTGCAGAGCTGGACATGTAGCTATTCATTGTAGGAGCAAAAAGCTCTGGTTCACAGAACCAGCTAAAGATTCACAGAAAATCACTGGCATGTGGCAGATTGATTAACAGAAAACAAGGCATACAAATTTATTTATATGCAGGAGCCTTCAGAATGAAGATTCAACTTCCCAATCAGGGCCAGAAACTTAAATACCATCCTGAGGTTACAGAAGGGATGGGGGTTTGGGTCTTGGGAATACAGGTGATGGGAGGAGGAGAGGAGGAAGTCTATCGAGGGACAATAAATGATTAGTAGGGAGAACGACTGGTTCTGGAGACAGAGATTAACTTGTAAATAGCTTTGTTTGTTTGTTTGTTTGTTTAATTTAAATGATCCTTGGAGACAGTCATTATGTTGTAAAAGGATCTGTTCTGGTGTGATTATACTTTTGGTAATAGATAATGAGATAAAAGGAGACGAGTAAGAACAATTGTTCTCCTTGGTAGGTCAGTCCTGTCCTTACATAGACGAGGACATTATCTTCCAGCGCTAGTTCGTCTCCAGGAGTTCTGAATTCAAAGCATTCATTATACTAAGGGAGCCATATATTGGGGTGAAATATTTTCATTTACTTCACCATGAGAAACAGAAAAAGAAAATTAAGTCTAAATGGATCAGAGATTTACTAGCGCAAAGAAAATCTTTATGTCTTTGAAAGAAACCAATCTGGATAAACTTGTGACTTCATGATAGGAAAACATATCTTGAACATTATAAAAATGACCCAATAAGTGAGTAGAATGATTTTTTTTTTGAATCTATGAAGGAAACGTTTAAATTTTAATTGACATTTCTCCCAATGTGATGAGTAATAGTTTATTTGTAAATTAAATAGTACTTTTTTTGTTCTGAGACAGAGTCTTGCTCTGTCGCCCAGGCTGCAGTGCAGTGGCGCGATCTCGGCTCACTGCAAGCTCGGCCTCCCGGTTCACACCTTTCTCCCGTCTCAGTCTCCCTAGTAGCTGGGACTACAGGCGCCCACCACTACGCCCGGCCAATTTTTTGTATTTTTAGTAGAGACGGGGTTTTACCTTGTTAGCCAGGATAGTCTTGATCTCCTGACCTTGGATCCACCCGCCTCAGTCTCCCAAAGTGCTGGGATTACAGGCGGAAGCCACTGCACCCAGCCGTGAGCAGAGTGATTTTATGTGTATGTGTGTGTGTGCATATATTTATGTACGTTCTCTGTATATATGAATATATTCTCTATATTAGTTTATATGTAAGTATATAGATTCTCCATATAAATATATATAATATTTATAAAATAATTTATAATATATATTTATATAGTATATATTTATATGTTATTTTAGAAGTATTCTATATATAGAGTCAATATATATTCATATAAAATCTATAAATTCATATATAGAGAATATATATAAAATATAATATATAAATATATAATTTATAAAATGTATCAGTATATAAATATAAATCAAATATAAAAATGCATAAGATATAGAATATATACAAACTAATATATATAAAATATACATGATATATAAATATATCATATAAAAATATCACATATATTTATATATTCATATTATATATACTATATTGATATTATATATCATATGGTTTATATAAATATGGTATATTTAGATCACTATATCATATTTATATAAATATATCACATATATTTATAATATATTTATGCCTATAATATAAAATAATATAAATATATTATATGTAATTAAATTATATATAAATATATTACACATAATATATTTATGTTATATATAATTTATATTACATATATTTATATATAGTATATACTTATATATTATAAATTATAAGCATGTTATATATAAATATGTGATATATTTATATAAATAAATATACATGATATATATTATAATATATAACATAAATATACATCATAATATAGTTTTATTACCTCATCCCTTCACCATTGGACTTTATTTTAAATCACAAGGGACTTTTCATCCTTTCAATTATCAGATGTTTTTTACAGCTGACTGAGAGACCAGCTTGACTTGCAAGGGTGCCTTCCAGTAGGGCCATTGTGCCCCACATCTTCAGTCGCACTACCCTACCATGCTAATACCACATATGCTAATGGGAGTCTGACTTGGTGCTTCAGAGTCAAATGGTTTTACTTCATTACATGCAAAATTAGTGAATGAGAACAACCGTTCTCTATCCTTGGCCATTTGCCGTAAGATCTGCATTGACCTTCAGCACTTTGCCAAAATCAATTTATAGATAGGATCGAGAGGTTTTTTAAAGTGCTTTTTGTCTTGCCAATGAATTTTTTTTTAAATTAGTGCAAAAACGTATTTGTATGTTAGAGATGTGTCCATCTGCCAGACTTTAGGCTAGACATTGCAGGCTCAAGGTAAGAGGCTACTGATTCGATAAAGATGGAGACTTTTAATTCAAAGATGTTGTAATTCACAGACGCTTCTCATTGGAGATGCAGATAATGTATAACTTAAGTGGAAACTCCTTAGCAGGCAGTGAGAGTGAAGAGGAAATGGAAAAGGGGAAGAAGTTTTTAAGAGACAGATAAAACCACAGATGGAAAACCATTCACTAGAAAAAACCCTTTGAGCAGTTGTTCTCTCCAGTTACAGAATCTTGTGGTCCTGAGCCCCCATGCCATCCCTAATGCCAAAAAAACAAGCTTTCTACACTCCACTATGTATAATAGCTTAACTCCTCCTTGTAATTAATGCCAGAAAAGGACTAGTATACAGGAAGGCCATTTTTGTTCCACTGGCAAAACTATGCCCATCACTGCAGCATTTTTATTTAATTTCATGATACGAAACTATAATTCTACAACACTTTTGATTCTCAGATGGTTTTAAAAATGGAAGTCTCCCTGTACAAGCTCTCTTCTCTTGTCTGTTGCCATGTGAGATGTGTCTTTCACTTTCCACCATGACTGTGAGGCCTCCCCAACCACGTGGAACTGTGAGTCCAATAAACCTCTTTCTTTTGTAAATTTCCCAGTCTTGGGTAGGTCTTTATCAGCAGCATGAAAATGGACTAATACAGGAAGTTTTTCAACACTGGTCTCCCTCCTTCCCCACTTTTGGGGTCTCCACCGTTTGTTGTTTCTATCTTTGTGTCCGTGAGCACCCAATGTTCAGCTCCCACTTATAAGTGAGAACATGCAGGGTTTGGCTTTCTGTTCCTGCTTTAATTTGCTTAGGATAATGATCTCCAGATGCATCCATCTGGCTGCAAAGGATATGATTGCATTGTTTTTTTATGGTTGCATAGTATTCCATAATTTAGATGTACCACATTTTCTTTACTCAGTCCACTCTTGAAGGGCACATGAGTTGGTTCCATGACATGTGCATTTTAATTCCCCTTCCTATTTTGTTTGCTTTTGTTTTTAAATAGACATCAAGATTTTTTCATTGTTGGGTTCCTCAATGCTAGTATGGAAAGTGGTTCAAAGTAGTCATTTTTCTCATTAGCTATATGGAAAATGAATAAAAAAATGTTGAAACCAGATATATTTTTTGAAATGCTGGAATGCTTGATATTTGTGAGAGAAAAATTAAATGTACGTTTATTTTATGAAATAGAGCAATATTGGCTAGAACAGAATGTAATAGCTAACCCAAATTTATGACCTTACACTTTCTATCTAGATCTTGCATTCATTGCTCCAGTGCCAGAAGAAATCAAGCCAGTCTCATCAAACAAAATATCTCATGCATGTAAAAGTCTAACCGAGAATTTTTCTGCAATGCTTATTCAGGCAATTAGTGAATGTATTAGTAATTATAGAAATTGTTAATTAAATAATTGATTTGTTAATAGAATAATTTTTTACAAATTGAAAGAGTCTTTGAACTTACTTCAAGGCCAAAAATGATGTGCATGCTATTAATATTTTGGGTATTTTTGAAGATATCGTGTTAAATGTAGTAAAAAAATGAATCCAGTATATAACTATACCAAAAGCAATCTCTTGAAATTTTTATCAAATATGCCACTTTGAACCTCTGAGCTTCATACTCTTAATGGTCAAATGTCTGTGGTAGAACAGACAACCACGTAGAAGTCTCTGTTTAGAGAAAAACGGACTCAGCATCAAGGAAGTCAGTTTTCTGATCATGACAATTTTTGGATGTCGTTTTGAGAATTATCAGATGCTATGAGAAGGGAAATGACCTCTTATTTGTAACTCTTGATCTAAGAGCTCTCGTCTTCTGATTCATTTCTGACTCTACCTGTTTAAAACTGTATGGGACAAAACTAAAGAAGAAAAAACATTAGTAGAAACTGTGAGTTGTCATTTGAAATTAACTGCATTAAATTGAAAGCTACAAAGTGTCATTTTTTCTTTTGAGTTATGGAGTTCATAAGTGAGGATTCAAATGTGGCTTCTAAGCCTTATGAACTATTTTATCTATATAAAATAAGTCCTCCAGCTAGTTAGATAATTATACACTAAAATATAGTCATATTGAATGCCTATGATGAAATCACAGGGCAGATTCTAATTACGGGGTAGAAGGATTTTAAATGTTTATTCACACATGGCATAGATATGCTGTTTGCCCTATTATTTTCTGTGCAAAGATACGTGCATATCCTTTTCCTGTGAGTTATTTTGGAACCATGTCAGAAGTGGGATGTGAGCTCTTATTGATAAAAGAAGTACTGCATTTCAATAGAAGATATCATTATCTGCAAAGTGAAATGACTGAGCTGGTTCCACCAGTGATGTATCAATCACAGTTTCTTGCATATTGACATGAGCCAGCACAGCATCACTGTTCAGATAGCTAACTTCACTCCAATCATGCATGAGATCTAATTTTCACCTCAACAGGAATTAAAGGGTGCATGGGTACATGTTAACTGCAGCAGGCATGATCAGATGCATCCAGGATAAGTGAGAGTCATTTTATAAGCCATGTCAGGTCACCCCTCCTCCCTGCCAAAAATTATAAAATTAGATAAAAGTGGGAATGGAGTGGCTATTCCAGTTAAAAGAAACTAAAAAGAACAAATGTAAAGCGAGATATTTTATTGGATACCTCTGATGAAACTTGGATAGCAATAGTGGCATTTTATGATAGTGGAAAATTTACTTTGTTTTCATTTGATGTGTTAGTAGCATTGCTGTGATGCAGGAAAATTTTCTTTTACCTTTGGAGAGAAGCATACTTTTGTATTTGGAGGGTGAAATGCTAGGATTGAATTGGTTAAGAATACATGCCAATAACTGCCTATATCTCTATGAATACATGTTGAAATTCTGTATTTCTAAGGCTGGGGAATACTCACAGTCCATGAGTATTGCAAATTGTATGGAGACATTTTGAAAGGGTCTGATTAGTCCATTCTCATGCTGCTAATAAAAACATAGCCAAGACTGGGTAATTTATAAAGGAAAGAGGTTTAATGGACTCACAGTTCCATGTGGCTGGGGAGGCCTCACAATCATGGCAGAAGATGAAGGAAGGACAAAGACACATCTTACATGGCAGCACACAAAAAAACATGTGCAGGGGAACACCCCTTCATAAAACCATCAGATCTCGTGAGACTTATTTACTGTCATGAGAACAGCATGGGAAAAACCCGCTCCAGGGATTCAATTACCTCCTACAGCTGAGTCCCTTCCATGATTACAGGTGTGAGCCACTGCGCCAGCCTTAGATTTTTCTTAAAATTAAATGATAGGTATTAAATGTGCCATTCTTTCCACTTTTAAATAATTGCAAAAATTGAAGACAACAGATAAACAATGTAACACCTGGCTTCAGAAAAAAAAGAAACACTGATTAAAGAATATATGTCATTATGATATAGACGAAGTTTGAGTATAAACCTAAAAAGCAGTGGAAGGCAGTATTATTTACTTCGGGAAAATGACGTAAGCCCAGTTTAATCTTTAAAACATTACTCTGGATAACGGACATGCTGATATCATAGTAAAATTCCCAGTACCCTTGCGCTAAAGGCCAGGCACTGCCTATTAAGAACCGAGAAAAATAACTGCCATATTTGTTCCAAGCCAGAATACAGAAAGAAGGTCTTGTAAGTACTTAATAGGTATTTCAATCAAATTGGACCAGAAATGGAACAGAGGGAACCCATCATGCTGCACTCTCAGGAGTAATTCAGTAACATTTGGAGAAATAAGGAAATGAGAGCTATGGTTTGAGCTTGAGAAAAATAATCTCTGTTTCTGTTTACAGTGTAGGAGAGAGAAGCACTTGTGTCCAGTGGGAAATACCCAATTGGAGTTTCCAGGGAAGGAAACGTACAGAAGCCTTCTAGTAAAAGATTATTCCTAGAAAAGAAAATAGATCTAAATTCATTCAGAATCCTAATTGAAACACAAATGAAAAGATTCTACTACTATACAAGAAAATCTTCTAATTCAGAACAAGTCCATACATTATGTTATTTAGGAGAGAATAAGATGAATTTAAAAGGTGGATGTCCTGGAATAATTAAGAGCAGCTTCTATGATTGCCAACAGTGAAACCAGAAACACAACCTATTACTGAATAAGCGATTAAACTCTCATAAGTTCTGTTTGTGTAAACTCTGCTTGGGTGGCAGTTTCCTGTATTATTGAACTAATTTTTGCATGCATTTGCCTATGCTTTTTGGAGCTATAAATAGAACTGTGCAATTTTTATTGAAATAAACATACGTAAGTGAAAGTCATGGTTTTCACTATGCAATTTGTATTAGTTCATTTTTATACTGCTATGAAAGAACACCCGAGACTGGGTAATTTCTAAAGAGAAAAAGGCTTAATGGACTCACAGTTCAGCATTGCTAAGGGCTTCAGGAAACTTACAATCATGGCGGAAGGGGAAGCAAACATGGCCTTCTTCACGTGGTGGCAGCAAGAAGTGCCGAGCAGAAGGGGGAAAAGCCCCTTATAAAACCCTCAGATCTCATGAAGACTCACTCACTGTCACAGGAACGGTATGGCAGAAACCCCCCCATAACTCAATTATCTCCACCTGGTCCTGCCCTTGACATGTGCAGATTATTACAATTCAGGGTGAGATTTGGGTGGGGATGCAGAGCCAAACCATATCATAATTCAATGAATATTCTCAAATATGTATAAGTAGGTATGCATTATCAACACCAGAAGAAAACATGAAAAGTGTATTCCTATCACATCAGAAAAGTGACTTTCTGGTGAATCCCTTTTATGCCCAGAGGCAAACATGATTCTGTCATTTAACATCCTAGGTTAGCTTCTTTGCTCTTGAAATTTTTTGTGAACAGCATCTTATAGTGGGCATTTTTTTTTTCTCCAGCCCATTTTACTACACATACGGTTTAGGAGATTCATTCACTTGGTTGTGCCTACTACCTTTTTAAAAACATTTTAATTATTGAACAGCATTTCATTATATGAAAACCATTGCAGTGTAGCTGTCTATTCTCCTATTAAAGGGCATTTGGCTGCTTTTACCTTAGGGCCTGTACGAAACAAGTTGGAATGATAATTCATGTGTGTGTCCACTCTGGGATGTATATTTTTTATTTCTCTTGGGTAAACACCTACGTGTAGAATGATGTGGTCATGGGTGTATATGTGTGTAATTTGTTGTATGTGTATACATGCCCATGAAAGTGGTCAAGATAGGCAAATAGTTTACAAATAAATATAGATACAATAGGAAATATATATGTGGCATATATATGTGTGTGTGTGTGTGTGTGTATATCTCCACCTGGTCCCACCCTTGACTCGTGGGGGTTATTATACATAGGTATAAGCCAGGTGAATATTTTCTACTGTGTTTGTGCTTATAAAATATTTAGTAAAAAGTATACATTCAAATATTTGTGCATTTATACACAAACATATTAATATGAATAAATCATTTATGTTTTATATCTGTGCTACACAAATGATTTATTTAAACATTTATGTATTTAAATGAATATTTATGTATACCTATATAATATATATTTATATAGCCCTTAATTAGTCTAGATGAATTTCATTTTATTGATATATGCATGGTGAATAACTTTTTCCATTATATGTGGGGTAAATGAAACACAGTATATGACAGTTTGTGGGATGGACCTAAAGCAATGACAAACACACTTGGATAACATCGCATACACATCCTAAAAGATAAGTGTATTGGTCTGTTTTCACACTGCTAATAGAGACATACCTGAGACTGGGTAATTTATAAAGAAAAAGAGGTTTAATGGACTCACAGTTCCGCGTGACTGGGGAGGCCTCACAATCAAGGCAGCAGGCGAAAGACACGTTTTACCTGGTGGCAGACAAGAGAGAATGAGAGCCAAGTGAAAGGGATTTCCCTTCTAAAATCTTCAAATCTCATGAAACTTATTCACTACTGTGAGAACAGTGTGGGGGAAATCGCCCCCATGATTCAATTAACTCCTACTGGGTCCCTCCCACAGCATGTAGAAATTATGGGAACTACAATTCAAGATGAGTTTTGGGTGGGGACACAGTCAAATCAGATCAAGATGAAATGTGATATATTAAGGAACTCAGTTTCTCAACTTAAGAAGCTATAATGACCCAGCCATCCCATTACTGGGTATATACCCAAAAGATTATAAATCATGCTGCTATAAAGACACATGCACACGTATGTTTATTGCAGCACTATTCACAATAGCAAAGACTTGGAATCAACCCAAATGTCCATCAGTGACAGACTGGATTAAGAAAATGTGGCACATATACACCATGGAATACTATGCAGCCATAAAAAAGGATGAGTTCGTGTCCTTTGTAGGGACATGGATGCAGCTGGAAACCATCATTCTCAGCAAACTATCGCAAGAACAGAAAACCAAACACCGCATGTTCTCACGCATAGGTGGGAATTGAACAATGAGATCACTTGGACACGGGAAGGGGAACATCACACACTGGGGCCTATTGTGAGGAGGGGGGAGGGGGGAGGGATGGCATTGGGAGTTATACCTGATGTAAATGACGAGTTGATGGGTGCTGACGAGTTGATGGGTGCAGCACACCAACATGGCACATGTATACATACGTAACAAACCTGCACGTTGTGCACATGTACCCTAGGACTTAAAGTATAATAAAAAAATAAAAAAATTAAAAAATTAAAAATTAAAAATAGAAGCTATAAAAAGACACACACAATCCCCACATACCACAAAAATATTTTTTAAAATACAGACTTAATAAAAATTGAAATATTTTTATTTTCAAAAGATGCTGTTACTATATATATGTAACAGACTGGGGAAAAAACATTAGCAACCCATGTAACAGGCATGGATCTTTTATATGTGGTATCTAAAATAAAAACTTATAACTTGATGATGAGAAACAACATCTTTTTAAAATTTGCATTGGGTAAAAGAACATTATTGCACCATTGCATTCCAGCCTAGGTGACAGAACAATACCTTGCCTCAAAAAAAAAAAAAAAGTTTCTTTAAAATTTATGCTGTCTACAAGAGACATACTTTAAATTTGAAGAAATGCATTGGTTGAGATTAAAAGAATGGAAAAAACAGATATCACACAACAGTAAAGGTGGAAAGCTAGAAAACTTATACTGATATCAGAAAAAGTAGATTTTAAGACAGGGTGTGCTGCTGTAGGTAATACGAGACTTTGCATTGATGACAAAGCTCAGTGTATCCAGGAGAAATCGAAATTACGAATGTATATGTGTTCAATACAATGGCTTCAAAGTCTGTGAATGAGAAACTGAGTGAATAAGAAAGATAGACAAAAGCAATAACAAAAAATAGGGGAATATTCTAAAACAACTGTCACAGTAATTGATAGAACAAATAAGCTAAGTAGACTAAAAGGCAGTCAGTATAGAATATCTGAAAAATATTATTCACCACCAAATGTTATGTATACTTATTGCATAGACACCAAAAATTTCCAGAATGTGCATTTTTTTTTTTTCAAGTGCACAGGGAAACTTAACTAAGGTAGACTAACCCTATTCTGGCTTATAACACAAAATAGAGTACACTTTTATACAAACTGTAACTTTTAATAAGCAATTCCAATGTTTTCTGTCCTTCATTGTTTCTGACAGGAAGTCAGCTATTATTCATGCCATTGTTTTCCTGTATGTACCATGTCATTTTTGTTTTCTTGCTGATTTCAAAACTTCTCCTTTTCATGTTTGTATTTTGGATGTTTCACCCAAGAAAAACCACTGACACCCTCTGACCCTCCTTTTCTCATCTTGCAGCCTGGCAATAATAATACTGATGACTTTGGAAGGATTACAGATAATCTACCTAAAGTGGCTACTCTTTATGTTGTATTTCAAGTCTTCTAAAAGAATGAAAGTTCAGTTCCAGTGATTGTGGTCTTCTTTCAGGAACCTAGGTACTATTGGGCTCCACCTGCGAAATGACTTCACTCTTTAAAGTGAGCCAAGGCCCTAGTCAAATACATCTCAGTGGACTACTAGTTATCCCCATGATATGCAGTGGAGTAGAAATCCTGTGCCTAATGGGGTGACCTCCTTGGTTTTCAGCACCAATTCTATCAATTAGTAGGTGGACCGATGTCTAGTCCTAGATGGACTAGCATGATATGAGCCACTTGGCCTAGCTTAAGAGGAACGCATTGCTCTTTCTATATTTTCCTCTGTGATGTGGATTGGCTGTGTCCCCACCCGAATCACATCTTCAATTGTAGCTCCCATAATTCCCATGTGTTGTGGGAACAACCTGTGGGAGATAATTGAATCTTGGGGGCAGTTTCCCCCATACTGTTTCTATCCTAGTGATCTGATGGTTTTATAATGGGTTTCCCCTTTCACTTGGCTCTCTTTGTTTCTTGCCTGATTCCATGTAAGACGTGACTTTCACCTTCCACCATGATTGTGAGGCCTCCCCAGCCATGTGGAACTGTGAGTCCATTAAACCTCTTTTTCTTTGTAACTTACCCTGTCTCAGATATGTCTTTATCAACAGCATGAAAATGGACAAATACACCCTGGTTGCCTGATTTTTTTCTGGAGTATGCCATCCTTGAAATCTGAATTTTGATATAGAAAGAACTGAGAGTTACACATGGATTTTGGGAACATAGAACAAAGGAAATCCCTTTCCAAAATCTGCCTTATTTCTGGCTTAGATGGTATATTCTTTCCCATGAATCAATTTAGCTGGACAGCATTCTACATTATGGTTTGAGGTAAACCTCCATCCATTGAGAAAGTGATTTTAACATTGTCTGGTCTCCTGTGATTACAGTTTCCTCAGGATTTGCTGTTATGGGGTAGGATTTGGAAGATGTAGTAGCCTTCCTAGAAAAAAATATTATCTTAATTTTACTTTCTCATATTGAGTAAAATGTGACTTTATGATTTCCTCTTGGTGTTCCTTCTCTCACACAGACACACATATGTAAACATTTGTACATATACACGTTTGTATAAAATCTTTTATATATCATTTTATATATATCAAATCTATATATAGATATCTATATCTATATAGAGAAATCTCTCTATATAAAATCTGTATATATAGAAATCTATATATATAGCTATCTATATATACAAATCTATATATATAAAAATCTATATATTTAGGGAGATTTTATATATATATATATAGAGAGAGAGTGTTTTCATGATATCATAAAACAAGAAGCTTGTTTCTTCTATAATCCAATAACAAAAAATAAACATATATTATAAATTTATACTTGAACTCACTGAAAAATAATGAGAGAAATATTCAAAACATTATCTATTGAAATTCCTACAAGATGTCTGGCAACATTTCTGGTAATATTATTTTGGGGAATATGAGAAGTTTTGAGCTGGATGACAATATGAGCACATTATTTTGTAGCTGCTTGAGTGACAGTCCTTAGGAAGTGATGAGGAGAAACTCTTTATGGCTTATTTTCAAGCCGTTGGAAGTTGCTTAGGGCTACACTGAAAATGCGTCTTCTCTGGATTTTCCCTGTTTGACATGATTGTCCAGAGCTTAGATGAAGACATAAAGACATGTTCATCTTACATGGCTTGGAGTAATATTTTACGTTGTAGAGAAAATGAACATGACTAGCCAAAATATGATGAAACTGAACAGGGAAAGCATAAAGTTTGAAATTTCATTTTTTAAAGGCAACATTGAGGACTCCTAGTTTAATAGTTTATTAACTCCACTTGATAGATGCATGCTGTCAAGAGAAAGATTACCATCTCAGATTCTGATTAGATCATGCCCAGGGTGATGCATTTATTTCTGATGGCCACATTTTAAGACACACATTGAAAACCTATGGCAAATCCAGAAAAAAGTTTCCCTGAGGTTCGAAGGACTCACAATAGTGTTATGTGAGGATCCACTGAAGGACTCCACATTCATTCATTTATCTATATTTTAGAGACAGGGTGTCACTCTGTTGCTTAGGCTGGAGTGTAGTGGTGTGATCATAGTTCACTGCAGCCTCATCCTCCTGGGCTCAAGTGATTCTCCCACCTCAGCATCCTGAGTAGCTGGGTCTACAGGCAACACAGCAATACTCCTGGCTAATTTTTAAATTTTTTTTTTTGTAGAGAAGGGGTTTTTGCTATGTATCCCAGGCTAGTCTTGATTTCCTGGCCTCAAGAAATCCTCCTTCCTTGGCCTCCCAAAATGCTAGGATTATAGGCATGAACCACCAGGCCAGTGGATTCCACCTTTTAAGGCCAAAGGACAGATAGGGGATATGAGATCTGCGTTTTAGTACTGAATATTTGAGGAGCTAACACTTATATGTCTAAGATATACAATATTGATATATAATTATATATGTGAATAATTCATCCTTTTAAAAGGACATCATGTCATTGGCAACAATATGAAGGACCCTAGAGTTTACTATGTTAAGTGAAATAAGCCAACTGCAGAAAGACAAATACCACATGATCTTTCTTCTATGTGGGGTTTAGAAAAGTCAAATACATGGAAATAGAATAGAACGGTGGTTACCCTGGATGGGAAGGATGGGAAGATGATGGTCAAAGTACCAAGGTGGAGTTCTATAGGATGAGTAGGTCTAGAGAACCAATGTAAAAGAGAAGGATATAGATAATAATATTGTATTGTATACTGTAAGTTTGCCAAGGCAGAAGATTTTAGGTGCTCTTACCACATAAAAAGTATGTATACAAAGAGATGTATATGTTAATGTGCATGACTGTAGCAATCATTTCACTATATGTAAATATATCGAAGTATCATACTGTACACCTTAAATATATACAACAAACGTTTCTTAAATCATCACACACATCAGCCAATGCTTGCTCTGATGCACATATGCTATCTCTATGACCAGAAACTCCTTTGAAGGAACATTAATAGATCAAATGGAAATAGATTCGGAGAATGTATGGCTCATTCTAAAGCTAATTTGAAGGACAGTAACAAGTAGAGATCTGGATGCCATCCACCCAGGGAGGATGTGTATCTCAGTGCACTCACATGACAGGTAGCTTTATTTTCCTTCAGTGCATAGAGCATCATTTTAGTCTTCATTTCCTTTTGAAAGTTGTAAGCTCACAATTATTAATGCAGGTGATGTGACTAAATTAAGTGCATACAAAGGGAAAAAAAGATGGTGCAATATTTGTATCTTATCATTCCACTTTACCCATATCCATATAGACATGTGTATATACATATACACACGTATCTAAATACATATATGTATATCAGAATGAACGTTCCTTTGTTTCTATCTCTGTCTTCCTTCCTTCCTCTCTCCCATCCTGCCTTCCTTCCTTCCTCTTTTCTTTCTTTTTTCTACTTTTCTTTCTTTCTTTCTTTCGTTGGTCTTTCTGTCTTCTTTCTTTTCTTTCTTTTTTTCTTTCTTCTTATTCATAGCATAAACTTATAATAAAGGAGCTTGCTAAGTAATATTTTCTTCTTAAAATTTTAGTTCATAAAGCTTAGTATCAGTTTATTGAGTAGTTACCTGTATTAGTCCATTCTCATGCTGCTAATAAAGACATACCCGAGACTGGGTAATTTGTAAGGAAAGAGGTTTAATTGACTCACAGTTACGCAGGGCTGCGGAGGCCTGAGGAAACTTACAATCATGGCGGAAGGAGAAGTAAACACATCCTTCACATGGCAGCAGCAAGGAGAAATGCAGAGTGAAGCGAAGGAAAACCCCCTTATAAAACCAGCAGATGTCGTGAAAACTCACTCACTATCGCGAGAACAGCATGGAGGTAAACTCCCCCATGATTCAATCACCTCCAACCAGGTCCTTCCTATGATACGTGGGGATTACGGAAACTACAGTTCAGGGTGAGATTTGGGTGGGAACACAGAGCCAAACCTGATCACTACCTTTCTCCTTTAACACTCTGTAACATTAAAAAATGTTCTTATCTACTGTTTTAGTTTTCTCAAAAGCTAGGCAAGTAGTGAGCTACACAGGAGGCTGAGACTGGAGGATTGCTTGAACCCAGGAGTTCAAGGCTGTAGTGATCTAGGATCATGCCACTGCCCTCCAGCTTAAGCAACAGAGCAAAATCTTGTCTCAAAAAAATTTGAAAAAAAAGAATCATTTGTCCTTAGTCTTATAGAACAAGCCATTCAGCTGCAGGGAAAGCATGTCTTTTGGAAATATTAACTGGGAATTGTGACTTAGAAGTGACAGGTCAGAGATTTGCAGGCTCAGAGGACTGCAGGAGGAAAGTTCAAGGGTAAACAGGATCACTCAACGGATCACCTAACATCTCATCTTCTGCTTTTTTTTCCCTCTCATTTTCTATGAAGCCATGAGGGAATTAAGGAGACACAATCAATGACATGGCTCAGAAGGCAGCAACTCTCACCATAGGTCTCACTCATTTTTCCTTAATTTAAAGTAAGGAGAGCACAGAAACAATAACCAACAAGCCAAATCTCTCCCACTGTAGCAGAACCAGCCGCAGACAAAACCTCTCAGATACCGGGTTGTAGAAGGAAGGGCTTTATTCAGCTGGGAGCATCGGCAAGCTACTGCCTTAAAATCCGAGCTCCCCGAGTGCACAATCTCTGTCCCTTTGAAGGGCTCACAACACTAAAGATTTCACATGAAAGGGTCGTGATTGATTTGAGCAAGCAGGGGGTACGTGACAGGGGCTGCACGCACCAGTGGTCAGAGAGAAACAGAACAGAGCAGGGAGTTTCACAATGTTCTTCTATACAATGTCAGGAACATCGGTTTCTAAGTCATGAGTTGATTTTTAACTACTGGGTTTAGGCCAGGCAGACCCAAACCTGGTTCCGGGCCTGGCACCGGGCTGCCTGTCTTTGGTTTTACTTCCTTGTTTTTTTCTTAAAACAGGTACTGAGTATAAAATAATATAAAAGAATATGAGAGGGTCTCTCTCTTTCCTCACCACTGCCTTTTTTGTATGGACTATGGGAGTTATAGGCTCTCCACCCCCTAAAAATTTGCTGAAAATCACTGACATAAAACATACTGATTCCATGTTAAAGCAAACTAAATATGGCCTGAGAAGGACTCTGTACTTCTATATTTGAGTCCTTGTGGATGAACTGTAACCTAGCTTAATAGGCAGACAAGATTGAATATTTAACACAGAAGTATGTGCCTGTAACAATAGCTAAGTCTTGGCCAATCCCAGTGGCCGTACTTCAACCACTTATAGACTGCTAGGTATTCACACTGTGTTCAAATAAGGCAAATGGTAGCCAGTAACTAATCCAGCTGTTTCTGTACCTCACTGCTGATTTCTGTACATCACTTTCCTTTTTTGTTGTCTATAAATTTGTTCTGACCACGAGGTATCCCTGCAGTCTCTCTGAATCTGCTGGGATTCTGGGGGCTGCCCGATTCATGAATCACTCATTGCTCAATTAAACTCCTTTAAATTTAATTCAGCTGAAGTTTTTCTTTTAAGAACAAGAAAAGGCATAATACCTTGTTTAATGTGTAGACACAGGAGCCTTCGGAATGAAGACCCAACCTCCCAATAAGGTTCAAAGCTTATATACCATCCTGAGTTTACAAGAAAGATAGTGGCTTGGAACCCTGTGAAACAGGTAGTGGAAGTGGGAGAAGAGGGATTCCATTGAGGAACAGTAAAAGATTGCTAAGGAGAATGGTTGGGTCAGGGAACAGAGATTAACTGGTAAATAGTTTTTTGTTGAAATGCAAATGACCCTTGGAAACACTCTTTCTAGTTGTAAAAAGATGTGCTCAACTGTGGTTACATCTTAGTCTTCCTTTGTGCAACAGGCAATGAGGTAACAGGGAAGGGAAAAAAGACTTGTTCTCCTGTGGGGTCTGGATCTTAGGCAGATACAGGAACTTCAGCTTCTTTGGGAGAGATGGTACAGGGTGGGAGGAAGATCAGACCTTGAGGCTTCTTCAGTGGAGCATATGCCAATGTGCCATATTTAAGGGTGTTGGTTTCTGAGCCCCGATAAAATTTCTTTTACTTTTTTTTTTTTTTTTTTTTTTTTACTTTTTAAAATTTCAAGAAGTTTGGGGGAACAGGTAGTGTTTGGTTAAACGAATAAGTTCTTTAATGGTGATTTCTGAGATTTTGGTGCACCCATCACCCGAGCAGTATACACTATACCCAAGTTGTAGTCTTTTATCTCTCACCTGCCTTCCACCCTTTCCCCAGGTCCCCAAAGTCCATTGCATCATTCTTCTGCCTTTGCATCCTCATAGCGTATCTTTTTCATATAATGACTTATTTTATTCTGGGTAGATACCTAGGAGTGGGATTGCTGGATCAAGTGACAGATCAATTTTTAGTTCTTTAAGGAATCTCACACTGTTTTCCATAGTGGTTGTACTAGTTTACATTCCCACCAACAGTGTAAAAGTGTTCTCTTTCTTTTGCATTTTCAAATGGTTGAAAAAAGTTCAAAAGTACTGTATTTCATGACATGCAAAATTATATGAGATTCAAATTTCAGTATCTATAAATAAAACATTATTAGGTCTTGCCATGGTGGCTCACACCTGTAATCCCAACACTTTGGGAGGCAGAGGCAGGAAGATCCCTTAAGGCCAGGAGTTTGAGACCAGCCTGGGCAACATAACAAGACCCCGTCTCTACAGAGAAAAAAAAGAAGAAAAAGAAATTATTGAAACACAGTCATATCCATTCATTGACATATTGTCTGTGGTTGCTTTTGGTCTCTGGGGCATCATTGACAAGGTACACAAAGCCTAAAAGATTTAATATCTATCTCTTTCCAGAAAAAAAAAAGTGTTTCCAGAAAAATTAGTCAATTCTTGCTCTAAACAAATATTTTCAGGAGATATGATACCCCATGCAATTTACTTGGCTGAATAGAATAATAAGAGTCAATGGGCTTCCACTCTATTTTCAATGACACTAAAACAATACGACCATAATGGGAATTTTAGCACTATTAATAAGGTTATAGAACAAATACTCATGACGCTCTGAGCTAATACTTGCTTTAATTTTAAAGAAAATTAAAATAATCTTTAGTGTTCTATATAGAGAAGTGGTTTTTGTTTGTTTGTTCCTCAACCAGCAACTCTTGAGAATGTCAGAGGCATGTGAACCAGAGCAACTCCATTTTGAATAGGGGCTGGGTAAAATAAGGCTGAGACCTACTGGGCTGCATTCCCAGATGGTTAAGGCATTTTAAGTCACAGGATGACATAGGAGGCTGGCACAAGATACAAGTCATAAAGAGCTTGCAGTTTGCAGTACAGAAGCCAGCCGAAATTCACCAAAACCAAGATGGTGACAAGAGTGACCTCTGGTAGTCCTCACTGCTACACATGATGCTATACCACCAGCACCATGACAGTTTACGAATGCCATGGCAAGGTCAGGAAGTTACCCTATTTGGTCTAAAAAGGGGAGGCACGAATAATCAACCCCTTGTTTAGTATATCATCCAGAAATAACCATAAAAATGGGCAACCAGCAGCCCTTGGGGCTGCTCTGTCTATGGAGTAGCCATTCTTTTATTCCTCTACTTTCTTAATAAACTTGCTTTCACTTTACTCTGCGGACTTACCCTGAATTCTTTCTTGTGCCACATCCAAGAACCCTCTCTTGGGGTCTGGATCGGGACCTGTTTCTGGTAACAGGAACACTGAAGGAATCCAGTAAGTCTCAGCGCAGCTGTTTTCAGTTAGGTATAGAAGGTGTTCAGAAAAAGAGCATTTCCAAATTAAACATGAAGGCATTTTATCAGAGCCCTTCCTTCCTAAAAAACTGCCTGAGTATCTTATTATAGTCTTCTAAAAAATACAAAGAAGGCAGGCCATTGCTTTCCTTTTCAAAAAATAACTGTCAATTATGTGCCTCAGCTTAGCCCGAAGCTAGTATGGTTGCAAAGAGGCAATGACACCACGCTTGGTTAGCGAAGGTCAGTATCGGAGATGAGTCTAGAACTGATCAGCTGTGCTGAACGGGCAGCTCGTGATTTGACCACAGACTTTAGAAAGGACTGCCTGCAAAACAAAACAGAGACCTGCCATTTTCTAAGAAGCTATTATTAAGTCACAGCTTCCACGTGATCTGTTACTTTTAACCCGGACAACATTTTTGCCATCTTTCCACCAAAGCAGGAAATGCTTTACATTAGAGCTGTTTTACAGTTTTTGTTTTTCTTTAAATTTCTAAATCAGGCTGTTGGTTACCAATTACATAAGGATACACAAATATAAAAGTATAAGGATGATGCCAAGTATATGTGAGTTTGTATATTCCCTGGAGGCTGAATTTGGTATATTGCTATGACTGTCTTCTTGATGGAACTAAAAAGGGAAAGAGAGAATTGAAATTAAGAAAAAAAAAAAACCCCAAAACATAGAATGGTGGTTACCAGGAGTGAGGAGGTGGGGATTAGAGGATTGAGGAAATGTTGGCCAAAGGACAGAAAGTTTCAACTAGACTGAGGGAATACATTCAAGAGGTATACTGTACAACATGATAATTAGAATTAATAACTATGTTTTGTACACTTGAAAATTGTTAAGACAGTAGACTTTAACTGTTCTCAACACAAAAGTATGATAAGAATGTGAAGTAATGCATATGATAACTAGCTCAATTTCATCATTCCACAATGCATACATTATTATAAAAACATCATATTGTACCTCATAAATATATATAATTTTTTGTCAATTAAAAAGGTGATAGAAAAAGCTATGCCACATTGATTGATGTCAATTTCCCATCAGATCTCTCTTTTTACACATATAAATAATGCAGCATTTCTCAACAGAAAACCATTTTGTGGATTAAGTTGAGCCAATTCAGCTAAAGTAATCAACATTGCAACTTTATGGCTTTTGCAAAGAAGTTGCCTAATGCCAACAGAAAAAAAAAGCGAAGCAAAGAGCCACATAAATGATATTGAGAAAACACACTGCTCTAACCAAGGGCTTCAGTCAGCAGCAAATGGGTAACTGGCCTAGGTATTGGCCCTAGGAAATAATTTTCTAACAGAAAAGAAGGTACGGTAACCACCATGTCACTGGGGAGGGGCAGGGTAGCAAGATCCAAGCTGCAGACAGATCTACTCAAAAGTTTTAAACGAGAAGGTTTAATGAAAAGACTATTTATAAAGAAGATTGTACTTCTTCACACCTTTGGGCAATTTGCACCCTCAGATTTGCACTAGCAAGATTATTACGTTTTAACCAACCTTGGCAGTAAAGAAAAAGGGAATGCTTATCAGAACCTGTAGAGTTCTGATATGCTAAACAGAGCCATGGAAGACTTGACAAGCAGTTCTATGTAAGGAGACAAGCCCTACCGTGTATTGAAACATATTGACAGCCCCGTTTAAGTAAAATATTAATAGTATCCAAATATGGAGTGACAGACAAGTTCAACAGAATAAAAAGTTCAGAAATACACCCAACTACACATGGAAATTTAACAAATAAAACAATGATATTGCCAGTCAATAGGGACTTCTTCATATACACTTTTGGGAAACTGAAATAAAATAGATTCCCTACCCCACATAATGCACAAAAGTAAAATCCAAATGAATTACAGGTCTATGTGGAAAAATTTGAAAGTGTATAATTTTATCAATAAAAATGAATACTTTTTCTAAAACCTGGGTATGTAGGAATGCTTTAAAAGTGACGCAAAGTACAAATGCAATTAGATGATGGATGGATAGATAGATAGATAGATAGATAGATAGATAGATAGATAGATTATGGATACATATTAGATACCACTTCTCAATTATTAAATCAGCAGAATTATAAAGGTTTGACATCACATTCTGGTGATGAGGCTACTGGAATATGTCTCACACATACACAGAGAGTAATAATTTAAAAGGGGCAGCGTTTATGGAAGGGGATTTGACAACTTGTACCAGAGCTACATATATTTTTACCCTTTGACCAACAGTCTCACTTTTGGGAAATTACCGCTAAAAACATACCCTCATAAATGCAAATATACATATTTACAAAGTTGCATATTTCTACATGGTCTGTAACTGCAAAATATAGAAAGTTGTATAAATAACTGACTCTAAGAGATTGTGTTTATTAAAAAGCACATATATACATCATAAATTATCACGCATTTGTATAAAATGAGAAAGATATCTATTGACCTTCTTAGGGATAAAAAGCATTACTTTTATAAATTATTTTTAAATGCTTCAGAAAAAATGATTATTTGGATAGATAAATAAATAGATGTTAGAGATGATGACGGGTGATACAGATAGATGAGATGAGATAGACAGATGGATAGACAGATAGGCCAATAGATTGGAAAGATAGATGATTGATTGATTGATTGATTGATGGATGGATGGATGATAGATACTTGATAGCTAGAGATGGATAAGCAGATAGATTCTCCAAGAGTTAATTTAAATATTTGTTTTCTGACTTAATAAATGCCAGATATGTTTGAATAAATCAAATATTACTTTTAAAAAGCAATAAATGAAACAAAGCTAGTGTTGAACTTCCAACAATAAGCCCTCTATAAACAGATCTACTCTTTAAAATATCAGTGAAACTTGCATAAAAATCAATACTTAGTTAATTTTCAGGGCAAAGTCTATCTCCACTAGTCAATACAAATAAAACAGCATCCAAATAAAATGTAAAGTTGAAAGCTTAGCAATTAAGATGCATACTTCCTAATACCACCATCAAAGAAGCAACAACAACTGATTCACTATTTACCAAAGAGAGACGGTTCAGTACATTTCCCAATATTTCCTCTGAAAACAACACAGAACAACTAAAAGGACAAAGGCACCTGCAGGACACCCACATTCCCAACATAAATCTATGACAGAGTATGCCTGCTCTTCAAAATAACTGTCAGTATAAAAAATAAATAAAAGAATCCTCCAAATTCCAGAGATCCATCTCCTGTGCTGAGAGGCAATGATGTATAACCTGGCCAGATGTGGGGAAGAGAGAAGAGAAAAAAATAAGAGAGCTCTTCTACAGCTTCTATGGGTTACCATGAGAATATTTTCCAAATTATTAATGAAAACATTATAATGAAAGGAGGCAGTACCGCATCATGGACTTCATTACAGTAAAAACAGGAGATCAGACTCTGGCATTGTCGCTGAGTGATAGTCAGTTGGTATACAGCTCATCTTCCTGGCATTTGGATTCCTGAATTCTCAAACAAGTTGATAGATTGACTTAATTGTTGGATATCACCCCATGAATTGTCTTCAAAGGGACCCTTTGATGATCCAGAAGTGCATGTATGAATTTTTTCAGGGAGATGATCACAGCTTTGCTCAGTCTCAATGTTATGTCTGGCTCAAACAAAGACAAGGACCACTCAGCCGGTCAATTCACTGTTAAAATAAAAACTTCAGCCAAATTAAATTTAAAGGAGTTTAACTGAGCAATGAAGGATTCACAAATCTGGCAGTCCCCAGTATCGCAGCAGATTCAGAGAGACTCCAGGGGTGCCTTGTGGTCAGAACAAATTTATCAACAAAAAAAGTAAAGTTACCTACAGGAATCAGAAGTGTGGTACAGAGCAACTGGATTGGTTACTGGTTGGTGTTTGCCTTGTGTTAACACAGTTTGAATACTCAGCAGTCTATGAGTGGTTGAAGTACCACCTCTGGGATTGGCCAACACTGAGCTATTGTTACAGGCGCATACTTCCATGTTAGGTTTTCAATCTTGTCTACCTATTAAGTTAGGTTGCAGTTCATCCACTAGGACTCAGATATAGAAATACGGAGTCCTTCTCAGGCCATATTCAGTTTGCTTAAACACCACAAAGTGCCTCTCAGTTCTAACATTGTGTGAGAACTGGGGCTTTTGTAGATCCTGAGAAGTGAGGCATTCAGATTAGAATTCCTCTCTCGATAGACACATATTTGGCTTGGGATTTGGTTTTGGAAATATCTAATTCTATTTATTAAATTATCTTTATTCAGTAAGTTTTCTAAGCTAACTTTTTTTTTATTCTTTGACAAATACTTCAGACATTGTGCCATTCTACCAAAAGAGAAACAGGCACTCAGGTAATTGCCTTGGCCAACATAAATTCTCTCCTCTGGTTCATTTATGATTTGTTCTTCCTACCTCTTCATTCCTGGCTAAAATTAAATGTATTGGCTGTAAGCTACAAAGTATTATGTATCTCTATGTCTGATAAACTCAGACATTGACTTTGAATAATCTAAAAAGAAAGATAAAATTCCCATTTTTTAATCATGCATCCTTTCATATTATAACAGAAGCACATTTTATCCTTTCATATATAATACATATAATTATATAATTGTAATCTAGAAGTTCCCACTGCATATTTGCCTCTTTATTATAGTTTCTTAATATTTTCACTCCAAAGACAAAAGAGAACTGAAATATAATGACCAAAAGCCTATCCAGCTGCATAATGAAATCGTAGCTCAAAGCTATAACCAACAAATATGATTCTGAAAAGCTATTTTGCCTGCACAATATAACTCAATAACAATGCTAAATGCTTTTAGTTTGGGGAATACTTATGAATGCTTCTATAATGATTGCTCAATTCTGTAAGCAGTATCCTGACAGTTACAATCAAACCCGCTATTCTAGCTAACAAGGGAATAGATAGCCCTGTTCCATGACAGTCTTTGAAATGCAACAATATTATCCATTTTGGGCACAATAGGCTTAATTATAGGGTCATCACAGGGTATTTTAGATACTCAATAAATTAAACTGTTGTGAGAAGGGGTGAATTTTGATGTCAGTTTAAGTGAGCCCTTTTATTTCTCCCCATCATTTGTAATGTGTTTATTACAAAATCTATCTAGTTTGAGGCAGAACTGCATGGTTGAATATGTGTTTACTTTTCCTACTGCCAGTTTACACACTGACATTCAGAACATCAGGATTTTTTGTCAGTTATGCAAAAAATGAAGAGGCTTAGTTCTTAATACCAAATGCAAAGACAGATGTTGTCCCTAAGCTAATATGACGTTTTAAATGGGACCTGTGGCATAATATTATGGTGCAAATCATTATGGTATGTTTTATAATTAGGCATTTTAATGGATTCAAGTAAATCCTGCTTCTATTACATTTTGCTCCATTAGAAAAAGTATCACAATCAATGTTCAGCTTGGCTCTTATTTGTTTACATTTTATATAGTGATGAACTGAAACAGTCCTTAGGTTCTCACCCCTGTTCACTTAATAACTACCTATAAACTACTGTGGCACTGGTATTACTTCAACTCATGGATGAGAAAATTGAGTCTTACAGCATTTAATTTTCATCTCACTGAAACCACCTTTGCCAAAATGATAGCTGAAGAAGTGATGACAGTGAAAGAGGTCAGACCTAACTAACTCCATCTTGCTTCTAATCTTTAAACTGTCCTTCTTCATTCCTGCGTGTAGGCCGATCTAGCCTTGGGAAGGAATTCAGTTTATGGTTTGACTCTGAAACAAAATTGATAATAGCCCTTTCCTGAACAAAAAACACTTCGTGCCTGGGACCAGTCTGCCTTTGTAGGATTAACAAATTAGCTACGAGATTAGAAATTATAGTTTGGAGGTCATATAGCCTCTGGCTGCAAGAGTCTGAACTTCCTCAAATTGCTCCTGGGGATCCCATCACTGTTGTGAAACCTAAGATCAGTGCCTGAGATATTTGGCAGACCCTGCACTGGATGGATCAGCTGACACCACCCAGACAGGTCATCTGGCTCAACCAGTTGTGCCATCCCACCCAGGAACAGAAAAGAGCAAGAAAACCTCACTTCAACCCCCTATGATTCCATCTCCAGCTCAACCAATTAGCACTCCCCACTTCTGGAGCCCCTACCTGCAAAATTATCCTTAAAAACTCTGGTCCTGGCTGGATGCAGTGGCTCATGCCTGTAATCTCAACACTTTGAGAGGTTGAGGCGGGCTGATCACTTGAGGTCAGGAGTTCAAGACCAGCCTGGCCAACATGGCGAAACTCTGTCTCTACTAAAAATACAACAACAACAACAAAAAAAAAAAAAAAAAGAAAGAAAAGAAAAGAAAAAGTTAGGCTTGGTGGTACTCACTTGTAATCCCAGTTATCTGGGATGCTGAGGCACAAGAATTGCTTCAACCTGGGAGACAGAGGTTGCAGTGAGCCGAGATCGTGCCACCGCACTCCAGCAGGGATGACAAAGTGAGACTCTGTCTCGGAAAAAAAAAAAAAAAAAGGAAAGGAAACACAAACAAAAAAAAAAACCCCTCTGACCCCTGAATGCTCAGGGAGACTGATTTGAGTAATAATAAAACTCGGGTCTCATGCACAGCCAGCTCTGCATGAATTACTCCTTCTCCACTGCAATTTCCTTGTCTTGATAAATGGGCTGTGTCTAGACAGGGGGCAAGGTGAACCCATTGTATGGTTACATAACTAGTAAATGGTTATTCTGATATCTCAATCCAAACAGTTTCACCAAGGATCTCGTGCCTTCATCGTTAAAAAGTAATTATATATTTTTCTAATTCAGTACGAAGACACAAGTATTATCATTTGTACTCAAAACTTCCTTTTCTAAACCAATGTACAGAAGGAAGAAGAGGATGTAAGTTATATGTAAGGCAGAAAGGAAATGTAATTAAAAATTGAGTATCCAGGAGAGTCAAATGATGGAAAGGAACAACGTTTGGGGCTACAAAGGAAAAAATAAACAGGGAGCAGGTGATATCGACTAAGGAATCTTTAAAGATAAGTTCTATTTGGGTAGGTGAAGTAGTGAAAAAGGTGGTAAGAGAGGAGAAAGGAAAAAAACAGTAGGCAGGTAGTTAGGGTGGGTCTTCCTATTGAATCCTTTGAAACAAAAGAACAGCCTGCATGCAGAGATAAGGGAAGTTGCACAGCAGGGCTTGCCCAAGACATGCCCGCAGCCACACAGAAAGGCTACACAGATGACTTGCCCAGATATGCATGCAACGGAAATTTCCATCTCCTGACACATGCCCAGTAAATAGAACAAAACATTATGGAGTAACTCAAGTTAAGGGTTCGTGTGTGCATTAGGAGAATGGGGTAGAGCTATCAGAAATGTGTGCCTTGTGCAGATGAAAGACCCAGACCTCACTGGTTTCTTATAAAAGCCTTTGCATTTGATGGTAAAATCGGCAACCCTCTTCCAGGTCCCCTCTCGGCAGCAGAGAGGGTTCTTCTTTTGCTTATTAAACTTTCACTCCAACTTCATCCTTTGTGTCCATGCTCTTTAATTCTCTTAGTCATGAGACAAAGAACTCTGGGTGATACCTCCCAATGAGAGACTGCTACAATGTGGTGCACTGGCAAGACTGTAACGTGCCATTCCTGATAAAAACAACATTGAGTAAAAAATGGAGGAGGGTCTTGGCAAGACTTGGACTGTCCAGTAGGGTGGTGTTGACAAAAAAAGTCCAATTCTGGAAAATATTTTAAGAGATTTATTCTGAGCCAAATATGAGTGACCATGGCCCGTGATACAGCCCTCAGGAGGTCCTCAGAATGTGTGCCCAAGGTGGTCGAGGTGCAGCTTGGTTTTATACATTTTAGGGAGACATGAGACCTCCATCAAATACATTTAAGAAAGACAATGGTTCAGTCCAGAAAGGCAGAACAACCTGAAGCAAGGCGGGCAGGGGGGTGCTTCCAGGTTATAGGTAGATTTAAATTTTTCTGGTTGACAATTGGCTGAGTTTATCCAAAGACCTGGGATCAATAGAAAGGAAATGTCTTATCGTCTGCATGGTGATAAGAGGTTATGGAGTCCAAAGTTTTATTACGCAGATGAAGTCTCCAAGTAGCAGGCTTCAGAAAGAATAGATTGCAAATGCTTCTTACCAGACTTAAGGTCTGTTGATGTTAATGCCAGAGAGATATAATGAGGCATATTCAACTCCCACTTCCATCATAGTCTGAACAAATCTTTCAGGTTAAGAGTGCCTTAGCTGAGGAGGAAGCCCATTAGATGGTTTGGGGTCCTTAGATTTTTATTTTTGGTTTACATTGGTCATTAACCATATGTGACTACTTTAAGTTAATTAAAATGAATAATGATTAACTATTCAGTATCTGAGTTATAATTGCTAAATTTCAAGTGCTCTGTAGCCATACATGGCTAGTGGCTACCATTTTGGACAGCCAAGAATAGAACATTTGCATTATTTCAAATAGCTGTGTTGGACAGTACCAGTCTTGGAAAAATAACTCAGGATATAGCAGTGCAAAGATGCCTCTATAAGCAGTTAACTTTTAGATGTATAGTATGAAGCAAGGAGAGGGAAAGGTGTGAATGAGTCAAATGTAAAAAAAAAATGACTTTAATGTATATGAATTGCATTAAAATTATACCTAGAATTTAGAAACTTATCTTTTTTTTCAAATCTCAAGCAATAGTTTGTAAACTATACAAAAATAATAGCTTAAGACTATGAATACACATAAAATAGGCTTTATAAAAATAGAAAAAAGTCATTAAATTTTGAATGACTGTTTTCTAGTAGATATTTTTCCTCTCTAAATATATTAAAGAAATTCAAATTGTGTGTGGATACAGAGCCAACTAAAACTTCCTTGTTCTTTCATGGGTTTCCCCATTTGTAGTCTATAATCTCTGGAATTGAAAACCACAGCCATTTGCTCTTTTTTTGAACGTTATATTTTTAGTAATAATATTAACATTTTTTCTTACATATTTTTGATACAGTGTCTCACTCTGTCGCCCAGGCTGGAGTGCAGTGGCACCATCTCTGCTCACTGCAACCTGGACATCCCAGGCTCAAGTGATCCTCCTACTTCAGCATCCCAAGTAGCTGGGACTTCAGGTGTGCACCACCATGCCTGGCTAATTTGTTTGTAGAGACAGGGTCCAAGTAAGTTTTCCAGTCTGGTTTTGAACTCCTGGGCTCAAGCAATCTTCCCATCTTAGCCTCTCAAAATACTGGGATTACAGGCATCAGCCACTGCACCAGTCTGCTCTTCTTAATTTCTTCCAAATGACCTCTGATTTTTGGTAGTTCACATGCTTTACAGATTAAAACAAAAAGCAAAAACAGGAAACCTATTGCTCAAGTGATACTAAAAACAACACTATGAATTTAAAAAATAATTTTCAATTTTTATTTAATTAGATTTTCTTCTTATGGTATCCAAGCAGGTTTAAAATATCATTGGGAATAAACAACAAGTAAAAAAAAAAAAAAAGACAGATGTTCTTAGTGTACACTAAATATAAAACTAAAGCAAAAATATAGCATTCTTATTTTCTCTGCCCTGGCTAAATAATGATACTTTAATTTTTAAAATACACTGTCAACAACAACTGTTTCCTTTAAAAATTTTCCTTACAGAAGAGAGAATTCAGGACCAAGTGTTGATTTTGTCTAAAAAAGTAATTTATAGTAATGGTAATTACAACCTACTTACATATTTACAAATAAAGATTCTTATGTACTCTTCATTTGTAAAAAAAAAAAAAAAAATTAATAGGTCTCACTGTGTTGCCCAGGCTGGTCTTGAACTCCTGTGCTCAAGCAATCCACCTGTCACGACCTCCAAAAGTGCTGGGATTACAGGTGTGACCCATGGTGCCCAGACCAATAAGTTTTTGTTTTTGTTTTTGTTTTTGTTTTTGTTTTTTTGTTTTTTTGAGGCAGTGTCTTGCTCTATTGCCAAGCTGGAGTGCAGTGGTGTGACCTTGGCTCACTGCAATCTCCGCCTCCTGGGTTCGAGTTATTCTCCTGCCTTAGCCTCCTGAGTAGCTGAGTTTATAGGCACCTGCCACCACACCCAGCTAAGTTTTGTATTTTTAGTAGAGATGGGGTTCGACCATGTTGGTCAGGCTGGTCTCAAACACTTGGCCTCAAGTGATCTACCTACCACGGCTTCTCAAAGTGCTGGGATTACAGACATGAGCCACCATGCCTGCCCCCGGCCCCATACACCTTTTTAAATTATGGATTATTACTTCTGTGTGGGAACTTCCTGGAAATGATTCCTATGTGATGCTAGTCATGGTGATACAGACAGGAAGTAGAGAAATTCTGTGTAGAAGAGGGCGGATCCCTGGCAAAGGTCCCACCCCTGGAAACTGTGGCCCTAAATGAGAACAGTTATTCCTGTTTTTCTGCTGAAATGTTACTTTTTTGGCCCACTCTCCCTCCCTGTCTTGTGCCCATATAAACTCCAGACCTCAGCTGGCAGAGAGACAAGTGGCACATGTCAAGAGGAGAAAAAGCAACTGAGCATCAGAGACTACAGATGGGATCGATGCAGCTTAAGTACAGACGGCATGACTTCAGCAAGAAGCTTGCCCAGAGATGGCCAGGCTTCTGGGAAAGAACCTTCTTCCCACACCCTCCCCTTTCCAGTTCCCCTTCTGCTGAGAGCCACCTCCACTGCTTAAAAAAACCTCTGCATTCATCATCCTTCAAGTCCATGTGACCTGATTCTTCCTGCAGGTGGGACAAGGACCCGGGTACCAAGAGAGCAGAATGTAAAAGGCTGTCACCCTGACTTTCCACTGATCTGGTTAACACTTAGCTGGCTGTGGACGGCAACTGCTAAAAGAACAGTAACTGTAACACACTCCTAGACGCTGCCTTGGGGCCAGAACCCAAAATCACTCACCCCAGCTCCTGCACCCGCTCACCTGCCTGCTCCCCTCCCACAAGGGGAAGTAAATGAACCACACCCCTGTCCCAAGTCCATCCCGTGAGGGGGTCACGGGAACTCTCCTGTCTCAGTGGGGTTTTTTGATGAAACATGTCACTTTTCATGTAAAATGCTACTGTGAATTCTGCAGCATCTTTTTGATTTTGCTTTTCTACACTGTAGAGACCACACACTTTTCTCTGAGAAATCCACTGGGATAACAGATTCAATGAAATAGCTCTGCTTGACAGAAATTTCACATATTCCTCGGAGAAAATGAAATTTCTAATCAGTTTTAAGCAAAAATATTCTTTTTTTCTTGCCCCAGCTGGTACAAATGGAATCTAAACAAATCCTACAATGGAGCAAGATTGAAAATACGAATTTTGGGGCCGGGCGCGGTGGCTCAAGCCTGTAATCCCAGCACTTTGGGAGGCCGAGACGGGCGGATCACGAGGTCAGGAGATCGAGACCATCCTGGCTAACACAGTGAAACCCCGTCTCTACTAAAAAATACAAAAAACTAGCCGGGTGAGGTGGTGGGCGCCTGTCGTCCCAGCTACTTGGGAGGCTGAGGCAGGAGAATGGCGTGAACCCGGGAGGCGGAGCTTGCAGTGAGCTGAGATCCGGCCACTGCACTCCAGCCTGGGTGACACAGTAAGACTCCATCTCAAAAAAAAAAAAAAAAAAAGAAAATACGAATTTTGAAGTTGACAGTTAACCAGCTATGTATATTTTTGTGTTGGAAAGAATTCCCTCAATACATTACACCTCAGCTGGGGCCATTAAACACAACAACAACCACTGCTTTGACATTTAGCACCAGAATCCATCACATTTGGTAAAGGAACAAATCTCTGTGGGAAAGCAATTGTATTCTTGAAAGTGTATATTCCATGAATTCTCTCTACGTTTCAGCTCTGTGACACCCTGAACAAATGTGCAGAATATTTGGTAGTTTGTGTTTTTTCTTCCATAGTCTTCAAACTTTTTTTCTTTCTTTCTTTTCTTTCTTCCTTCCCTGACTTTTCCTTTTCTCTTCTCTTTCCTTCTTTCTTTCTTTCTTTCTTTCTTTCTTTCTTTCTTTCCTTCTTCCTGGGTCTCACTCTGTTGCCCAGGCTGGAGTGCAGTGGCACAATCATGGCTCACTCTAGCCTCAAGCTCCTGGGCTCAAGCAATCCTCCCACCACAGCCTCCCATATAGTCGGGACTATAGGTGTGCTCCACCACACCCAGATAATTTTTTAATTTTTTTGTGAAGATGGAGTTTTGCCATGTTGTCCAGGCTGGTGTCAAACTCCTGTCTCAAGCAGTCTTGTCATCTGCACCTTCCAAAGTGTTGGGATTACAGCCATGAGCCACTGCACCCAACCTTGTTCTTCAACCTTTCTAAGATAAACCACACAGCTGCTCTGTGTAACATGGTTGGTGGAGGTGAAAGTAACTAGTTTCTGAGATTTATTAAACATGCTTGTAATCATTATAATTTGATTAATGACAGTAATTAAATGTTGCATGCATTGCTGCAAGAGAGCTTTCACTCATCTAATTAGTTAAAAACATGGGTAAGGAAAATAAATGCCACTATGTTCTTCTGGTATCACCGAACTGTGGATAAAAATGTCATCACAGTAAGACTATGCCAATGACTCAAGTTACGAGTTTAATACCTGAAACTAGTCAACTTTTCAACAAATATATATTCGCTACTAAATGCCAACCATGGTTGTTGCTATTGAAGATATGGTTCTCAACAAAATAAAGATGCTGCTTCATGAGCTCTTTTTTTTTTTTTTTTTTTTTTTGAGACGGAGTCTCGCTGTGTCGCCCAGGCTGGAGTGCAGTGGCCGGATCTCAGCTCATTGCAAGCTCCGCCTCCCGGGTTTTTACGCCATTCTCCTGCCTCAGCCTCCCGAGTAGCTGGGACTACAGGCGCCCACCACCTCGCCCGGCTAGTTTTTTGTATTTTTTAGTAGAGACAGGGTTTCACCGTGTTAGCCAGGATGGTCTCGAATTCCTGACCTCGTGATCCACCCGTCTCGGCCTCCCAAAGTGCTGGGATTACAGGCTTGAGCCACCGCGCCCGGCCCATGAGCTCTTTAAATAAATGTGTTCACACATTAATTGAATGTGTAGGATAAATGCAATTTATGTCCTTTTGTCTTTCCTTCCTTCCACTGGAAGTTTTCAAGCAGTTAAATAAGTTATTCCTGGAATGTGACCAATGAACCCCAAATTTAAATTAAATTGATTGAAATTGATGCTTTCTAGTACAGACTTTATCCTTAATTCTTACTACATGCTCTGAGGCTTCCTGCTTGAGGCACAAGACAAAAGGGACTGATTGTGTCTGTGTTTATGAAAGTGACATAAAAAATATATAAACTGCAAATAAAAAATGTCTACATATATAAATGACACCATTGTAATATAAAACTTTTCTAACAGTGTTAATTAGTGTCATTTTCGCAAGCAGCACTTTTTTTTTTTTTTTTGAGACAGGGTCTCACTCTGTTGCCCAGCCTGGAGTGCAGTGGTGCGATCTCAGCTCACTGCAACCTCCACCTCCTGGGTTCAAGGCATCCTCTCACTTCAGCCTCCAAGTAGCTGGGACTACAGGTGCTACCACCCTCAAATAATTTTTGTACTTTCAGTAGAGATGAAATTTCACCATGTTGGGCAGGCTAGTCTCGAACTGCTGGCCTTAAGTGATTTACCCCCCTCATTCTCCCAGAGTGCAGGATTACAGGCATGAGCCACCATGGCTGTCCACAAGCAGCAATGTTAAGAGTCATCTATAAAAATAGTTTTAGGTAGTAACTTTTGATTCTTTACATTTTATACATCTCTACATCTGTCTGTAACTGTCATTGGAAGAAAATATAAACTTGAGAGCTTGAAGAGAATACTGGAAATGATATACTTTTTGGCAACTTTTTGGTCCAGATGTAGCTGGCCACTGGGGCTTCTTACTCACATTTTTTTTTTTAATTTTAATCTCAGTTTTGTTTTGGCTGCTCAGTTAAGGTGAATGAGAAATTGCTAGGTACTTCTGCTGTTCAAATTTCTATCTTCTTTGGCTTGAATGTAAATTATCCAGTATCACATTCTCAATATTTCTTTCTTTCAGAAATGGAGACCATCATAGTTCATAAAAGCATCCACAGAGATAACTTGAAGAACTGTACAAATATCTAAACAAGCCAAAATTCATTTTAGTGAGTGGAGTATTTCAGATTGCTGTGTTTCTAACTGATACTTTAAAGAAATATTTGAAAAACATTAAAAATAATTGACAAAAACTTAGCCTGGCCTTTAATCACATTATTTAGAAAATATATTTACTGAGTCAAAAATATCAGGATTTATAGAAATTACATATCCAATTTTCTTATTTCAAAGTGGAGCTGAACCAAAGACTGATTGATTGACTGATTGATTTTTAGAGATGGGGTCTCACTATGTTGCCCAGGCTGGTCTTGAACTCCTGGGCTCAAGCAATTTGCCCGCCTTGGTCTCCCAAAGTGCTAGGATTATAGATGTGATCCACTGTGCCCAAGTGAACCAAAGATTTAAAGAGATTCTGTGAATGTCATATAGATCCATAGCTATACTCAAAATCTTGTAATTGAGACATGTTTATCTTACATTTGTTAATAATTCCAAATTTCTTTCATTTTCTATTACAAATCATTAACATATTCAAAAACAGGCATTCATTAGGGCAATGATCACTAACATTGAATCCCTTGAACACATAAAATAGATCAATAAACTTGGAAAATGCACACATTGAAGGTCTAATCTATAAATTCAGAGATGCTATCTATCCACCATTAATAAGAATCCTACTAATAGTCTTCAAATAAGTCCAGAGTTTGTGGCAGTGTTACACATATTTGGCTAATTATGATATCCATAACTTTTATCTAATTAATAGCTATACAGAGGAAGAAAAATCTGTAATTTCTCTAATCAACAAATGAGCAATCTCTTTTATCATAAAAATATTGTTGCTCTAAAGAAAAATGCTAATAGTTAAAAACAGAACATTTCTGACATAGTTTAGTAGCTCTAATTTGTATAACAATTTGATTTTTCTCTGATTTGTGAAAATAAGCATAATATGTTAAGCAGTTGATTAGCCTTCTAAATGTCAACTTAAAAATCTTTATTTCATGCATCGTATGTGCCAAACATTGGGTTAGCTACTGAGAAAACAGACACATTCTGTGATAGTCTAAGATTGCCTGATTTTTATCTGCATCCTTTGTTATCAATGATGATTAATGAACAAATTTTGTCTAAAAGTCATTATTAAACCAGTCCTTAACATCTAGTTTAAAACTCCATTTTGAAGGAGCTGAGAGCCTTAGAGAGTTTAATTGCCTGTTTCTGAAGAATAAGTTGCTGTTGGGAAAGCATCACTTTCACTTAGGTGGGATGGAAAGTACGGCAGATGGTCATCACTCACAAAGCGTTCCTGCACAGACAGCACGCCAAGCGTGTTGATGGGAACACAGACACTTCCCAGGGTCACGAAATCCACAGCACCGGGCACGTCACATTGCTACAGTGCTACCACCCACCAATTATTCTGAAACTTCACCAGGTAAAGAATGCCTATGACACGCAGTATTGCCTTCAACCTTATGCATGTGCGAATGTCCATGTGAGCCTGTTGAAGAGAGGGAGAGAAAGAGAGACAGAAAGAGAGAGAGAGGGGAGAGGGAAAATTCAAGCAGTTCATATGTTACCAGATGGTGCTGCGCAGTTCCAGGCTCTTGGTGTCCCGAACAAATAATTGGACTTGACACACACACAGAGGAAAGCAAAGCGGCAAAAGTGTACTCAGCACAGTATTCCACTGTTGGACAGGGAGAGCAGACTGACCTCTGCGAGATAAAAACAGCCCCAGCTTGCTGTATTGGATCGTGGTTTTTGCCTTTACTTTTAATGGCAAAAGCCGCAATTACTTTTGCACCAACCTAACAGTTCGGATTCTTTTGTGTGATTTTTTATCTTCTTCTCCTGAGGCTGCCTAATCTCTAGCAAGTGTTTGCCTTTTGATTGATAGGTGGGTTGCTTAGTTACTTTGGCACTTGTGCGCTTGGCAACACCTCCATCCCACAATTTTAATTACATGCATGATATGCAGTCCACATGTATAAACCTTAAGTAGCTGATTACCATGTGGGGTCATTTTAAGGATACTTTTCCTCTCTAATGAGCATGTCCATCCCTGAAGAGCTTCCCCTGAAAGGTTTGGTCCAGATCTCGCCGGTCTTTGGGACCTTCTTACTCACTTTTTTTTTAATCTCACTTTTGTTTTGGCTGCTCACTTTCTGCTTCTTATCTTGCTTCTTGCTCACCTGCCCCTTTACCTTTCTTCTGCTCTCATGCTCTCACTCATTCTGCCCTTCACTCAACCTCCAATTCCTCTGCTATTCTCTTCCTGACCTTTATCACTTGGGACCCACTTGCATGAATCCAGAGACTTCCAAATTAAAGTTGTAACTTTGCAGACTGTGAAGTCTTCATTAAGGTTCTATTGCTACTGTAAAGCAAAAATGAAATTCTAAATCCCCAATCTACTGAAGAGACCGTCTTCTCTTATCCAAGGGGATCTCTCCTCTCCAAAAAATCTGAAAAACTAGTTCAGGCTGTGACTGAGAAGTGTCAGACAGGCCTTGTCATACCTGTTCCCTTTGGAGCTTATATCCAACAGAACTAAGGCTGAAACAGAGCTCGTAAGACTGACAAAACAGACCCTTCTGTGGCAATAAGATACCAAATTCCAACCTGACTCTGGTATAACATCACGTGACAGATTGCAGCCCCTGAAGGAAATCAAAGTACTTTACTCCAAAATAGATTTTCTTTGAGATATTTTGAAATGGCCCTGCAAAGCCATTGCTCGTGGGACAAATGTGCATTTTTTAGGAAATCTCCTTCCCTTTCTTTTCCTGATCCTGAAAGATTTAACTAACAATCTGACATTTAAGTCCTGGAAAGACAGACATTTACCATCTATTCTCTCTGAACCATGCTACTCATAGACTTCATCTATGTAACAAGAACCTTGGCTTCTGCAATCCCCTTAACTCAAGCATTTCTCTCTGCTGCTTTCAACTCTTTAGGCAAAGCTTTAACTCTTTCAACCAATTGTCAATCAGGAAATCTTTGAATCCACCTATGACCTGGAAGCCCCTGATTGGAGATGCCTTGTCTTTCCCAGCCAAACTAATGTATACATTATATGTATTAATTTATGCCTTTGCCTATAACTTCTGTCTTCCTAAAATAAAACTAACCTGCAACCCAAGCACCTTGGGCACATATTCTCAGGACCTCTTGAGGCTGTGTCACTCATACTGGGCTCAGAATAAACCTCCTCAGTAATTTACAGAGTTTGGCTCTTTTTTGTCAACACTATGAGCCCAGTTAAAAAAGAAAAGCAAACTGAAATTTTTACTTAACATTGATTAATCAGTAATTAACAAGGCAGTTTGGTAAAACATAAGATATTCAAAGTAAAGTAAAACTGATAGTTATTCAAAAGAAGCTAAACATAAGATATTAAGATGAGTTAACAAAAGTGTCCAAAAGCTATCCAGTATTCTAAACAGTTAAAAAAAGAAAAAAAAAGATATATATTAAGAAAAATCAAAGTATGGGAAAGACAATTTTTAAATTCCACACATAATTAAACATGCAAAATATGCCAAGAAATAAGTAAATGATTTTTGATAGAGACGTACAGTGAAAAGTTGACCAATGAAAGAGAAGACATTTAAAATTAGTCAATAAAAGGTAAAAGAAACCAATAGGCTGGGTGCAGTGGCTCACATCCGTGAGCACTTTGGGAGGCTGAGGAAGGTGGATCACTTGAGCCCAGAAGTTCAAGACCAGCCTGGGAAACAGCAAAACCCCATCTCCACAAAAAATAAAAATGAAAAGAATTAGCCAGAGGTAGTGGTGTGTGCCTGTAGCCCAAGCTACTCTCGAGGCTGAGGTGGAGGATCACTTAAGCCCAGGAGATCGATGCTGCAATGAGTCATGATTGCACCACTGCACTACAGCTTGGGCAACAGAGCAAGACCTTGTCTCAAAAACCAAGCAAACCAAAAAACCCAAAAATAAAAGCAAATAAGCATGAAACGCACACAGACACACAAATGACAGCAAGATCAGTTCTTCTCATTAACATTCACCCAGGAGGGCAACTGAGATGTTTTTGACTAACTCATTCTCAGGGTTGGAATTTTAAGAATACACCATGACTTGGAAATATGTTACAAAGGAAATGAAGCATTTTTCTTATTTCTGCACTTTTCCCACTGCTAGAATCCCACAGCTAGAATGATATTCATAACCACCCTGAAACAAAATATAAGAATGGGTAGCAGATGTGTGTGTGTGTGCGTGTGTGTGTGTATGTGTGTGCATGTGTGTGTGTAATGTTTGCTCTACCTGACAGGTGGAATTGAGTTTTTCATTTGATTTATTTCATTTTCTTCATCTCCCTTTGAAATTTTTTCTGTATAGAATTGGTGTTACTTTTTAAGTAAAATTGCAAAGAATGGGTATCACTACAATACACATTTTTAAAAAGTGATATCATTGTGGAATGAAAATGGTATCTTGCTTTGAAAGTAAAAAAGCTTATCGATGCCCTTTTCTGAGTAGAAATTCAGTATAAAAAAATCACTTCAACAAAGAGAAGTCAATGTTTTAATTGGAATGAATTGGAACTGAACATACTCTGCCAGAGAGGAAAGTGCTTATTCTTTGACCGTCTCCCAAGAGACATGCTGTGTATAAACATCTCAAGAAAATGAAGGAACTTTATTTTTAGTAACTTTGTACAGAAACCTTGCTATGTTCTACGACTTTTTTCTTTTTCTTTTTTTTTTTTTTTGAGATGGAGTCTCACTCAGTTGCCCAGGCTGGAGTGCAGTGGTGCAATCTCAGCTCACTGCAAGCTCTGCCTCCTGGGTTCATGCCATTCTCCTGCCTCAGCCTCCCGAGTAGCTGGGACTACAGGTGCCCACCACCACACCCAGCTATTTTTTTTTTTTTTTGTATTTTTAGTAAAGACAGGGTTTCACCATATTAGCCAGGATGGTGTCGATCTCCTGCCCTCCTGACCTCGTGACCCGCCCGCCTCGGCCTCCCAAAGTGCTGGGATTACAGGCGTGAGTCACCGTGCCTGGCCCCACTTTTTTTTTTCTTTTTTTTTCTTTTTTATCACAAGCAGTTTGTAGTAGTAGGCAAAGAAAACTACTAATAAAAACCTTTTATTGCATCCTTATTTGTGTCAGATATTTTCCATAGAACTTTAAGTGCAAAATTCACAAATACTTTTTTGAATGTTTGGATGTGTTATTTTTCTATTAAATTTTTGTATTTAAGGTAGTTTATGAATGATTTTAAGTTAATAATTTTTGCATAACTTTCACATTGTTACATTCATGTCAGTTTTGCAACAAGTCTTTCTTAAGTAATTATTTTGTGTTTGTCAATTATTTTCTGAATTCTAATGATTTCAGTTTTATTGTTAACACCAGCATTGTGTACCTTGTGGTAATGTAATAACCTTGTTTCAGTCACATGGGTTTGTTTCAGGCATATATTTTAATTAAACATCAGTTCAATTGGACATCAGGCTCCCAGGGAAGAATTATGCATTTTACCCACAATACGAGTATGTTCTAATGTCTAATTTCTGTCTATCTGTGCCTGGAGAAAGTTAAAATATTCATCTCTTTTGGTTAAAATTATGTAATAGGATGACTTCTGTAACACACAGAAGATTTGATGGCAGTGCCTAATCTTTAAGATAATCTTCCATTAAATATAATATTTAATTATTTTTAAGATGATCTTTAAGTGAGGAAGACTGTCCATTCCTGTTTTCAAGTTAAAGGAAATGAGCACTGCTAGATTGAGATTGAGTCATAGCTGAACATTGGCATTTACTGGACCCAATACTGTGTGGCAGTCTAAGCATGTCTAAAATAAATCCATCTTTCAAGCTGATTTTGGGTTCTTATGCACTCTGTCAAATCACTATTCAAGAGTTTCTGGGCCAGATGCAATGGCGATTGCCTATAATCCCAACACCTTGGGAGGCAGAGGTGGGTGGATCACTTGAGGCCAGGAGTTTGAGACCAGCTTGGGCAGCATAGTGAGACACTGTCTCTAACACACATACATACAAGTTCTTGGACATTTGTTTGAAGAATATCCTTAACACTGAGAAATGCACACTCTTGCACTCAATGAAATTGATTTATTGCCATTCACATCATCCTACATAATTATCTACCTTAAGCTTCCATGACAACTGAGTCTTTATGCAAATTAAAAATTGACTTTAAACTCTATTTTACCCCAGGATTCTATTTCCTCCCTCTTTACTTAATACCTCCAAAGTCTATTGGAATATAGTTCCTGTCATCAGTCAAATTCTGCCTTTCCTCTTTTTCACAAAGGTAGCAGTTTCTAATCCAGAAAGCGGTCCACACTACAGCCTGTGCGTTGTCTGATCTGTTCATAGTGATATCTAACAAACATTTTCTTCTCACTGTGGGTTTCCGACATTGCATATCTGACAGGTTAACAATACTGTAGTATGTCCTTACGTATCATACATTGTCTGTCTGAAATTGGTCATTGATATTGGTTTGCTCTCTCTAATCTGTCTATGTTTCTTAAGGTCAGACAATAGGTACCAAGTAGAGGAAAAATAGATTTCACTGGCAACTCATGTGCTAAGCTTCCATCAGAGCCTTATGCAGTTAATTTTGTACCATATATTTAATTCTGGAAGTCTACAATGAGCTTCTGAGGTGAGATGGTGAAAACTTTTTATTTTGTAGCAGTTTCAGGGTCCTTTTTGTTGCTTTTCTCCTGCTCAAAATTTGGTGGGTGTCACCGTCAGTGTCTACATTGATGGCGGAAGGTCTCACTATGTTTCTTGCTGTCCATCATGAAAATGAGAGGTGGGAGGTTATGTTTCACTTTGACTTCCTGTCTGACCATGAGGTTTGCATGTACTCAGATGCTGTGTCTCATGGCATTGATGGTGAAAATTCTCCTTTATTTTACCCCATTTCTTTGACTATCTGGGTTGAGGCATCTTTAGCATTGGCTTGGTGTCTTCTTTCTGTGTTTGACTTCCATGTAGATTCCCACCCCCAAAATAAAAATCCGACTCTGATGTTGGTCTGAGATGCTGAGGCATGTGGCTGTTTCAGATGTGCTGAATTTTTAAGGTAAAGCTGCTGCTATGTAACAGATATATCATTCCATTCATGCTGGCATTTTCCTCGAAAATACAATGTACTTTACGGTATCTTTTTGTTTATTGTATCTTTATCTTGTTACCGAAGAAAGTTGTGCTTAACAAGGGGGAGGTCCCTGCTTCAAGCAGTGTTTTGAGAAAAGGTGACATATATTTAATAATATCTTTTTTGTTGTTTTTCAGAGACAGGGTCTCACTCTGTAGCCCAAGTTGGAGTGCAGTGGTGCAATCATAACTCACTGCAGCCCTGCTCAAGCAATCTTCCAACCTCAGTCTCTTGAGTAGCTGGGATCACAGGCATGTGCCACACTGCCGGGCTAATTTTTAATATTGTTATTTGTAGAGATGGGGTCTCCCTATGTTACCCAGGCTGGTCTCAAACAGCTGGCTTAAAGTGATTCTCCTGCCTCAGCTTCCCAAAGTGCTGGGATTATAAGCATAAGCCGCCATGTCCAGCCCTGTTCTTGATATTCTAAATGTGCACATATTATGTCCAGTTACAAATTTTTGGTCACAAGTCTTTTTTAGCCCATTATGGTCTCCCAATGTGGGATATACTGATTTCTTCAGCTTCACAAAATTTTCCTCTGCTATTAGGAATTTTGCATACAGCCTACTCTGTTTATTCTCTTGTCATGAAATTCATTTTAACTTAATTTCATAATGAATGGATTAAGCTTTAATACTGCTTGGCTTTTTTTTTCTTTCTTTTTTTCATGATCATTCTTGGCTTGAAATTCCTATTCTCATATTTGTTCTTCAGCCATATCTAACTTGCTATTCATTCCATCATTGATTTTTATATGTCAATGATGAAAAATTAATTTCCTTCCTCTCCTTCTGATGTGATATTCTCCAGCATATGGCAGACAATGTCTTTGAAGATATTCAGTGTAGTTTATTTAAAACGTTGTTCCATTTTCTCTGAGTTTCCTTGACTTTGTCATTGTCTGAACATAAGTTCAGGGGACCTTGTTGACAGCACAATATTTTTCCATTGTTGGCAATTTATTAAAGGTTTGTTTTACTTTATGTTTAAGATTTGCTGAATTCTGTCTGCGAGTGGCATACACATCTGTTTATGGGAGTGTTCTTTCTGTGATTGTGATAAGCTGTAGAACATGCCTCTGGGAAGATGTACAGCATATGAGAGCGGTGAAGACAACATAAATGTCTGTTGCCTTTTGAGAACATTTTATGCTTGTGGAGTTTCGTGAGTACCCTATGTTGACAAGCCAAGTGTTAAGACAATGGAGAAAGAATCATACACCAAGCAAATTTATATAGTGATAGCCTCACAAAAAACTGATACCTTTTAAATGAGATAAATTGAGTGATTAGAACTTATAATTTTGTAATTTCCAAAAGGATTTTTTTTAAATTTGAATAAAAAGTACAATATTATATGTCACTCGATTACAATTTCTGAAACTAGGCACAAAAAAGAAGCAATCATTTCTACCAAATCAGGTGTTTAAAAAGGTCTGGAATATCTATATTTGGTATGCAAGAAAAAAATTCTTAAAAGAGAATTAAAATCATGTATGTGGGTTTGTGTAGGTTTTCCTAAATAATTTTAGCTCAATAAACCATCCATCTTACTGCCAACAATGCATGTAAAACATAAAAAATAGACTAAGCATAGTATCAAGAAAGAAGCCATTGTAATATACATGGACACGTACAACTCATAATTGTGCTCATTGGAAATTACGCCAGAGAGATAAAAACAACATTCAAATAAAAACCTGTACACAAATGTTCGTGGCAACTTTGTGTAGAAGAGCATACTCCAGACAGGCACAATGGCTCACACCTGTAATCACTGCACTTTGGAAGGCCAAGACAGAAGGATCGCCTGAGCCCAGGACTTTGAGACCAGCCTGGGCAACATGTCAAAATTCTGTCTCTACAAAAAAACCCTGTTTCTACAAAAAAATACAAAAAATTAGCCTGGTTTGGTGGCTTGTGCCTGTGGTCCCAGCTACTCAGGAGGCTGAGGTGGGAGGATCCTTTGAGCCTGGGAGATTGAGGCTGCAGTGAGCTGTGCTTGCACAAACTGCATTCCAGCCTGGTCAACAGAGCGAGATGCTGTCTTTAAAAAATAAATTAATTAATTAAAAAGATTAAAATCCTAGGAAGAACCTAAAAGTCATTGAATGAGTGAATGGTTGAATAAACTGTGGCATCGCCGTACCGTGGAATATGAGTGAACGATAGAAAAAGCTATTGATGCACACAATAACCTAAGTAGACCTAAAGGCATTATGCTAAGTGAAAAGAAAGTACATATCAAAATGTCATATACTGCGTGATCTCATTTACAAAATATTCTCAAAATGACAAATGACAGAAATAGAGAAGAGATGAGTGGTTGTCAGGAAAATTGCGTGGGTGCAGCAGGTGCTAACAGAAGCACCAGGAGGGGCATCTTTTGTGATGATGGAACAATTTTTAATCTTGATTGTTTAGTAATTATGCAAACCTACACATGGGATAAAATGGCATAGAATTACACACACAGGGACAAACATTATTGTGGGATTATAAAAAGTAGTAAAAACTGAACAAGGTCTGTAGTCTCCTTACCAGGATTGTACCAATGCCAATTTCCTGGTTTTTATAACATACTACAGCTGGGTGAGATGTCACCATTGCACGTGGATGGGGTGATGCATCATATGGGATTCTGTGCTATTTTTGCAACTTCCTCTGAGACCATTTTAAAATGAAAAAAAGTAAAAGAAAAAACTCTTAAGTATTCTTGTAACCAAGAAATACAATATAGCCACTCCACCTTCAACACACATCACATTTTAAAATCCAATATTCTGAGTTACAACTTGGTTTTGATTTATTTTTTGGAGGGGGCTTTCAAAACAAATCATGTACCAGTTATTTTCTCAACAGGAAAATATCTTTTCCTTAATATATCCATGGGTTTCTCTCATATTTAATTGTAGACTCTGCTGCTTAAAATTCACATTCTCATAGACACCCTCTGTCCATCCTAAAATAAAATGGAATCACTGTAAAATCTCTATATCAGGGGTCTCCAGCTGTTTCTACAAATGGTCAGATAATGGATATTTTAGGCTTTGTGGGTCAGTGGTTTCAGTTACATATGCTTAACTCTGCTGTTTTAGTGTGAAAGCATTCATATGCTATATATAAGTGAATGAGTGTGGCAGTATTCCAATAAAACTTTATTTACAAAAATGGGTGGAGAGCAACACCTGGCCAATGGGCTGTAGTTTCCAGACACTCTATGCTATACTTACAATTGTTTTGTTATAGTGCCTACAACTATGAGGACTTGATACCATATCATATGAGTATGTTTATTGCCTCTCTCCCTACATGATTTCCAGCTCCATAAGAGTGTGTTACTATATTCCCAGCACTTTGCTGGTTCACCACACAAAGTAGGCACAAAATAAATACTTGTTATATGCATACTTGGATTCCTGACTCAATAATTGAAATTCAAAAGTCCAAGAAGGCCAGGCACAGTGGCTCACGCCTATAATCCCAATACTTTGGGAGGCCTATGTGGGTGGATCACTTGAAGTCAGGAGGAGTTCGAGACCAGCCTGGCCAACATGGCAAAACCCTGTCACTAATAAAACTACAAAAAAAATTAGTTGGGTATGGTGGCGGGCACCTATAGTCCCAGCTGCTCAGGATGCTGAGGCGGGAGTATCACTTGAACCTGGGAGGCAGAGGTTGCAGTGAGCGGAGATTGCACCAATGCGCTCCAGCCTGGGCAACAGAGCAAGACTCTGTCAAAACAAAACAAATAAACAAAAAAATCAAAAGTCTAAGAAACAGCCAGAAAACATCAATGCTATTGAAAGTTGATTTAACATTTATGATACAGTTGCTTTGAAGATAAAATATAAACACCAAAATAAGATCATTGTTTTCAAGTTGTTGCAGGAAGTCAGGGACCCTGAATGGAGGGACCTGCTGAAGCCATGGCAGAAGAACATAAATTGTGAAGATTTAATGGATATTTATTAGTTTCCCAAATTAATACTTTTATAATTTCTTACACCTGTCTTTACTGCAGTCTCTGAACATAAATTGTGAAGATTTCATGGACATTTATCACTTCCTCAATTAATACTCTTGTGATTTCCTATGCCTGTCTTTACTGTAATCTCTTAATCCCATCATCTTCGTAAGCTGAAGATGTATGTTGCCTCAGGAACCTGTGATGATTGCATTAACTGCACAAATTGTTCGTAAAGCATGTGTGTTTAAACAATATGAAATCTGGGCACCTTGAAAAAAGAACAGGATAACAGCGATGTTCAGGGAACAAGGGAGATAACCATTAGGTCTGACTGCCTGAGAGCTGGGTGAACCAGAGCCATATTTTTCTTCTTACAAAAGAAAATAGGAGAAATATTGCTGAATTCTTTTCCTCAGCAAGGAACAGCCCTGAGAAAGAGAATGCATTCCCAGGGGTAGGTCTCTAAAATGGCCGCTCTGGGAATGTCTGTCTTATACAGTTGCAGATAAGGGATGAAACAAGTCCTGGTCTCCTGTAGCGCTCCCAGGCCTATTAGGATGAGGAAATTCCTGCCTAGTAAATTTTAGTCAGGCCGGTTGTCTGCTCTCAAACCCTGTCTCCTGATAATATGTTATCAGTGACAATGGGTGCCCAGTGGGACATGAAATTTCATTAGTAATTTTAATTTCACCTCAGTCCTGTGATCTCGCTCTGCCCCCACTTGCCTTGTGATATTTTATTACCTTGTGAAGCATGTGATCTCTGTGACCCACACCCTATTCATACACTCCTTCCCCTTAAAAAAATCACTAATAAAAACTTGCTGGTTTTGCGGCTCAGGGGGCATCATGGAACCTGCCAACCTGTGATGTCTCCCCCAGACACCCAGCTTTAAAATTTCTCTCTTTTTTACTCTTTCCCTCTATTTCTCAGACTGGCCAACACTTAGGGAAAATAGAAAAGAACCTACGTTGATATATTGAGGGCTGGTTTCCCCTGATATCAAGCTATAACTTTTTATAAGGATTTAGAATCATTCAATAAAATCCAACTTATTAAATATGTTTCACTCTCCAATCTAAATATCACTATTATTGATTTTCCAAAATTACTCAAAAGCATTTTGGTAAACTGTTCATGTTTTCAGAATATCTTCTGAAAAAAAAATCAAAAGCTTTTAGGAATAGTTAACTCTAATGCCGCTGGCTTTACATGACATTCTCCTAGGAACTTAGGTGGTGATGAAGGGAATGAATTTTAGAATGAACTACAGTTTTTATTATTCACTTAGTCTCTAATGCAGTGAATAGAGTGACATTAAACACTCACTCCCAAGACAAAACAATTACCTTTTAAAACTACATTCCAAATACCAGATGCAGAAATTCTCAGAAACATACCCATGGCAAAGTGGCAATGTTCTTCCCATTCTAAATAGTTTATTGAAAACTCAGCTCAGACAATAAAACAACTGACTTACTGCAAAGATAAATGCAATAAAATTGAGTTAAATTAATCTTTAAATTATACTCTGAAGGGAAAATAAGACTACATTAGAATAAGTATAGGTTGCACAGAGGACAATTTCTAGTAAAAAAAAAAAAAGTGTAATTTATAACCTGTATCAAATTGTTTTTATGGCATTTTTTAAAGTTCAAGGTTACAAGTGAGTTTCTATGCAAACAGTCCTAATTCTCTGTCTTTTCAGTCCATGCCATGTTGCTGATCATTCAGTGAAATTATTCAAAATAAAGGTTTTTCTTGTGAAATATAATTAATCAGACCACCTAAATATTATTAGGCAGACCATCTATAAATAGGCAGACCATGTAACACACTGGGACATGTTTGTGGGTGGAAGGGGAAAGTCATAAATATGTGACACACATACCATAATCCATGGATTTCCTAAGCAAAAACAACTGGTGGCCACCCTAAGTCATTAAAAAAGATGCCAAAAATAAAAATAACCTTGCATTGCCATCAAATAAGCCATCCACTTAATAGCCAGAAGTAAAAATCTTCTCAAAATATCTTCATCCTATTGCTCAGAGTTAATAAAATTATTAATTCATTGATAAATGTAGTCAGCAAAAAAATTATATTGGCTGTCTTCTTTTTTCTTTTTTTTCAGTACAAGGTCGCACTCTGTCACCCAGGCTGGAGTGCAATGGTACTATCTCGGCTCACTGATGCCTTCACCTCCCAGGTTCAAGTGATTCTCCTGCCTCAGCCTCCTGAGTAGCTGGGATTACAGGTTACAGATTACATGCCCAGCTAATTTTTTTGTATTTTTCGCAGAGACAGGGTTTCACCATGTTAGCCAGGCTGGTCTTGAACTCTTGATCTCAAGTGATCCACCTCCCTCGGCCTCCCAAACTGCTGGAGTTATGCCTGACCTTGATTGTCTTTTAAGTTCCAGTACTGCCAACACTGGCCATTCTTTCAATTAATGCTTATAATGTGTCATTTGAGCCACCTGTCCTATGTCATCTGAGAGACCAAAGAGAGATGCCCTTTTATCAACAAAGAGGGCTCCTAAAATTAAGGAAACAAAAGTTACCTATGGGTGAAGGTTCAGGCTGTAGTTGGCAAGGCAAATTTCTAAATTCCCATGGCTCAATTCCCTAAGATAGGAGCTATCAGGCAAATTATCCAACCCCTTCTAACTCTGATTTTCAATCCAGACCACTACAACTCTGACTGGACAGAGGACTGGCCCCACAAACCTTCTTTTCCGATAAGCAACTGCAGATCTTACCATCAGTTTCAGCAGCTTACAGAGGCTGTACACAAATTGTCTTTGTGTCCTATTGTTCACTTTTTGACATAAAGAGCTTAATTCTACCTCATCACCATCATAACCATCATCATCATTATCAACATCACCATTGTCATTGTCATCATCATCATCACCATCACCACCATTTTAATGCTAAAACTTCACACCAAAGTGAACATGGGATGTATGCTACATATGTGTCTACACAATCTGCATGAGCTTGGCTCCTCTCATAAATATGGATAGCTTTCCTCCCAAGCCTGCTGAATATGTGTGACTCTATTGTGTAATATGGACCCTGTGAAGCCTAAAACCCAACCTGCCCTTCCCCTCTTCAAAAAGAGAACATCTTCAGTCCACCCCAGAAACTATCTCTTTCCAGTATGCAAACCAATTATCACCAATAAAGCTCTTTTTTCGACTATTTAGCCATCCTGGTGTCTTTTGAATGCCATATAGGAATCTTTTTTTTTTTTTTTTCCTTTGAGATGGGATCTTGCTCTGTTGTCCAGGACTGAGTGCAGTGAAGTGATCACAGCTCACTGCAGCCTTGACCTCCTGGGCTCAAACAATCCTCCTACCTCAGTCTCCTAAGTAGCTGGGACCACAGTCACATGCCACCACACCTGGCTAATCTATCTCTATATATATAGTTTGTAGAGATGGGGTCTCACTATGTTGCCCAAGCTGGTCTCAAACTTTTGGGCCTAAGTGATCCTCCCACTTTATCCTCCCAAAGTGCTGGTATTAGAGGCATGAGCCACTATGCCTGGCCTGTAGGAGATTTTGAAGGGACAAAGGTCGAGCCCAAACATACTTAGGGAGAAAAATTAAATGACTAGTGCATGAGCCCTCATATTTTGTTTGGGATACTAATGTGTTGGAAATCATCATCCCTTAGGAAATATAGGAGGAAGAATATTATGGAATTTGGATACATCATAAGTCTTTCTCTTATAATTTTGGAATCCTTTAGCTAATCTTAGATTCATTTTGGATAAATATATTCAAGATATTTATGTGGGCCGGGCGCGGTGGCTCAAGCCTGTAATCCCAGCACTTTGGGAGGCCGAGGCGGGTGGATCACGAGGTCAGGAGATCGAGACCATCCTGGCTAACATGGTGAAACCCCGTCTCTACTAAAAATACAAAAAACTAGCCGGGCGTGGTGGCGGGCGCCTGTAGTCCCACCTACTCGGAGGCTGAGGCGGGAGAATGGCGTGAACCCGGGAGGTGGAGCTTGCAGTGAGCCGAGATTGCGCCACTGCACTCCAGCCTGAGCGACAGAGCGAGACTCCGTCTCAAAAAAAAAAAAAAAAAAAAAAAAAAAAAAGATATTTATGTGATATCCAAATGTATATGTGTGAGATTACAGTTACATTTATCAAAGACATTTTAATATCTTGTCCTGGCATAGTGGCTTATGCCTGCAATCCCAGCACTTTGGGAGGCTGAGGCAGGTGGATCACTTGAGGTCAGGGGTTTGAGACCAGCCTGACCAACATGGTGAAACCTGTTTCCACTAAAAATACAAAAATTAGTCAGGCATTGTTAGTACACCCCTGTAATCCCAGTTACTCTGGAGGCTGAGGCAGGAGAATCACTTGAACCTGGGAGCCATAGGTTATTGTGAGCAGAGATCACACCACCACATTCCAATCTGGGCAACAGAAAAAGACTCTGTCTCAAAAAAAAATTTAATATGTTTATACTTATCCAATATATTTATTTACTATATTAAATATATTCAATATAATATATTTATTTATAATATTAAATATATTCAATATAATATATTTATTTATATTATAAAATTAATATATATTATTAATATAATTAAATATATTTAATGTAAATATATTAAATAAATATATTGAATATATTTATCAAGTTGTATTAGAGTCCAGAATTTAGCATAGGATTCTGGTCTAGTGATTGATTTGCAATGACTGAGTAGAGGTGATTGAAGACAAGTGTTTGGATCAAAGAACCCAATGTTTTGGTTCTATAGCCTTCAAAGGGTGGATAATTGTCTTGAGAATCATTATCTTCCTTCTTTTTTGTGACCTTTGATTAGCGTGCATGTTGAGGGAGCGAGATAGGGTTAGAAAGCTCTCATAAAGACTAAGGACACGCATCTTACCTTTATCTTATATTTTAAGACATATCCCAAGCAACTATTCAACATATTCAAGTTTTACTCTCCAATAAATATACTTGGTATTAAAGAAAGGTAAAAACAGATTTCTTCTGGCACTTTTCAGAAGCCTCCATGACATGGCGTCCAGCTCCCTGAATCTATGCCTATGATATGCCTTTAGGGAACAGGCCAATACTCCCTCCTCTTGGCTACCCAAAAAATGACTCCAGTGTACATTTCTGCCTATTTTTTTCAAGACACAAACTCATTAGAGGGGCATGGTGCTCTGTTCCTCTTCTTCCCTTTCAAAGCAGAGGTCAGATATTCAGGGTAGTTTTCCAAGTTACAACTTGAAAGAAAATATTCCCCAACTTTACCAAATCACTTACTTCACCATTTGTTGGTTTAGGAATCAAGTTGTCATTAATTAATGAACACCAACACCACTCCATCCATGAACCCCTTTCAGATAGAGTAGGAGTGTATTTAATTGAAGATCAGTAACTTGGCCAAACAAGAGTGCCACCTAAGCTGAACAGAGCCAGCCATTCTGGTTTCCCTTGAGGTATCTTTTATGAGCTATACTACAGTCAGTCATCTGGATCCTTAATATCTCTTAGAAAGCCCCTGAGAATGGATAGGCATGGTGGCTCACGTCTGTATTCCTGGCAGTTTGGGAGGCAGAGGCAGTTGGATCACTTGAGGTCAGAAGTTTGAGACCAGCCCGGCCAACATGGCAAAACGCCATCTCTACTAAAAATACAAAAATTAGCCAGGCATAGTGGTGCACACCTGTGGTCCCAGCTACTTGGGAGACTGAGGCACGATAATCACTTGAACCTGGGAGGCGGAGATTGTAGTGAACTGAGATCACACCACTGCACTCCAGCCTGGGCAACAGAGTGAGACTCCTTATTAGTCTGTTCTCATGCTGATAATAAAGATATACCTGAGACTGGGTAATTTATAAAGGAAAGAGGTTTAATGGACTCACAGTTCCATGTGTCTGGGGAGGCCTCACAATCATGGTGGAAGGCAAGGAGGAGCGAAGACATGTCTTACATGGTGGCAGGCAAGAGAATTTGCTCAGGGGAACTCCCACTTATAAATCCATCATATCTCATGAGACTCATTCACTACCGTGAGAACAGTATTAGGGAAACCACCCCCATGATTTAATTATGTCCACCTGGCCCTGCTCTTGACACATGGGGATTTACAATTTAAGGTGAGATTTGGGTGGGCACACAGACAAACCATATCACCTGGATTCATCTCTGCTCAAATAAAAGCCAGGTATGTGTGTGTGTGAGTGTGTGTGTGTATTTTCATAAATGGGTATTTAATATATGTGTGTGTGTATATATATATACACACACACTATATATGTAAATGTTTTAAATATATATTTTTTAATAAATGGGTTTTTATTTCAAAAAAATATAAACATTACAAATGACATTGTTGATCTATTTGAACTGAGATGGGGGCTCCTTTGCTAGAGTAGTTTTCTTCCATTCTTTATCAAAATGTTACCTTCATAAAGCACAATGACTTATTCTCTAGTACTAAATAAAATTGTTCATAGCTTTCTAAACAACAAAGCTACAGGCAGAATAGGTATGGTCACCAAGCCCACAAGGTTCTTAGATCTCATAGTTATGAACTTTAGGAAAATCCTCATGGGTAGTTACCTCAGCCAATTTCAACTCCTTAACAGGTCTTAACATCACCTACATCTGAAAAGAGCAGTCTGCCGAGGGAGTTAAGTAAAGACAAGGGAAGTTTGTAATAAACAGCTCAATTTATTCTACAGGGAAGACCTTAAAAATGTAACGCAAAATCTGATTTTGCCCTAGATGTGTTTGTAAGTTGGACTTGACATTTCTACATAAGTAGGAAGGAAAAAACCTCAATTTCTTTATTATCTCACACCTTTCAATAACATATTCTATCTGATTAAATCCTTACAGCAATGAGAAGATTTTATAATCTTATAATTACAATCACTGCCACTATCATATTTCACTATCATTGTCTTCATCATCATCACCACCATCATCACCATCACCATTATCATCATCACCATCATCATCATCACCACCATCATCATCACCATCATCATCATCATCACCATCATCACTATCATCCAACACCACCAATATCTATCACCATCATCCTCATCACCACCATCATTATTATTATCATCACCATCACCAACACAATCATCATCGCTACCATCATCACCACTATCATCAGCATCAACTTTGCCATCAGCATCATCATCACCACCATCCCCATCACTGTTATCATCATTATTATCACCATCATCACCACTATCATCAGCATCCTCTTTACCATCATTATCATAATCATCACCACCATAACCATCACTATTATCATCACCATCATCATCACCTTATCACCATCATCGTCCCCATCATCATCGTCATCATTCCACCATCATCATCATCATCCCAGTAATTATTAGCATCATCCCCGTCATCCCCATCACGATCATCATCATCACCATCACCATCTTCCCCACCTACATCATCATCATTATCATCATCACCATCATTATAACCATCACCATCACTATCATCATTGCTATCATCACCACCATCATCATCCCTCACAATGTCTTGCATGACAATCCAGGGATTTCCATCAAATTAAGAGACACAATGTCTGTGGTCAGCAGAATAATGGCTCTCCAAAGTTGTCTATCCTGAAACCTGTGAATATTTGACTTTACCTGGCAAACAGGACTTTGAAAATGTGATTAAGGACTTTGAGATGGGGTGTTTCATCCAGATAGACCAAATGTCATTACATGAGTTTTTCAAGGTGAAAATACGCGGTTAAGGAGGACTCCTAGTTATATGACCTGAGAGGGATTAATGCACCATTAATGGCTTTTAGGAGGAAGAGGGGACCACTTGCCCAGAAAGGTTGGCAGGCTCTGGAATCTGGGGATAACTCTTAACTGACAGCTGGCAAGAAAATTGGGTGTTAATCTGCCAACAACTTGAATTAACTTGAAAACAAATTCTTTGCAAGAGCTTCTGGAAAAGAACACAGCCTCCCAAGACATTGATTTTTGCCCAGAGAAACCTGTGTTGGACTTCTGATCTAGAGAACTGCCAGATTCTAGATGGATCACCTTTCGAGCAACTAAATTAGTGGCGACCTTTTACAGCAGCAATAGGGAAAATGCAATAGCCTGGAAGGAGAACACTTAAGTATGAAAGTGTTAAAAATATTCTACACAGCTGGGGAAAAATTCAGTTACACATGGAAAAGATAGGTAGTCTGTATTTAATTGAAAGGTACTAATGAACAAAGACAGTGAATTAAAAAAGAGGTACACTCTTAATTGAACACTTGTTGGCGTAGCATCCTGTCAGGATGCTGAAAAAATAAAGAGGTACCGGTATCCTAGTGGTCAGTCCCTAGCTTGTAGCTCTGAGTCTGATTTCAAGCATTCTCCAGGACACTGAGAAGAACCAAAGAAAACACAACACGTTATTTTGGGTAAAAACCCACAAAAAAGTGAAACATTTTGTTCAACAGTGAGAAAATAATTTAAAAATTCAGAAACATTTTCTTCAAAGACAAAAAAGTAATTAAAATGAAAACAAAAGTATGGGAAAGATTTTATGGTGGTGATGAGGGATGGATGGAATATTAATAAAAACAGTGCAGGGGTGATGATTTGTGAAACAGGCAATATGTGCTTGGGGAATAATTTATTACTTGATGGTACTGCCGGTGGCTTCATTCTGCAACTCCTCTAGTTACACACTGGGATTTTTATTGTGTATAAGTTTATACATACAATAAAGCAAAGAGTTGATAAATTATTAGGAGCTTATTTTCAACATAACAACATAGATATAACAAGTTGGCAATTTTCACCTTTCAACCATCTACTTGCAACATATGTAACAGATGGTTGAGACAGATACAATAGACACACAGAGAGAAACATCCATGTTGTTTTTACAGCAAATACATATTTCCATACAAAATTAGGTGAAATACATGATTTTTTTCAGAGAATACAGAATCAGAAATAAATACAATTTGCAATTAGAAAATTACAAATTAAAAGTAATTTTAATTATACATGTCAGCTTGTCAAATATTAATATCACAGAACCTTGGAAGTTGGTAAACTTATGGGAAGTAGGCACCCCTCATTTACTTTTGATGGAGTATGAATTTTTATAATAATAGCAATAATAATAATAATAATCTTGGCTGGGTGTCGGGGCTCATGACTGTATTCCCAGCACTTTAGGAGGCCAAAGCAGGAGGATTGCTTGAGGCCAAGGAGTTTGAGACCAGCGTGGGCAACACAGGGAGACTCTATCTCTACAAAAAATTTTAAAAAATGAGTCAAGCATGGTGGCAAGGGCCTGTTACGTTAGCTACTCAAGATGTTGAGCTGAGAGGATCACTTGAGCCCAGAGTTCAAGACCAGCCTTGGCAACATGAAGAGATACTGTCAAAGCAAAAAATGAAAATAAAAAGAAGACCAGGCACAGTGACTCAACCCTTTAATCCCATCACTTAGGGAGGCTGAGGCGAGAGGATGGCTTGAGCCCAGGAGTTTGCAACCAGCCTGGGCAACAAAGGGAGACCTCATCTCTACAAAAAATTCTTAAAAGTAGCCGGGTGTGATGGCACATGCCTGTAGTCCCAGCTACACAGGAGCCTGAGGTGGGAGGATGGTTTGGGTATTGGAAGTCGAGGCTGCAATGAGCCATGTTTGCACCACTGCACTCCAGCGTGGGTGACGGAGGGAGATCCTGTCTCAAAAACAAAATAAAACAAAGCACCTCATTATCTATTAGGTTGAAAATGGATACAACGCCCCCCGCCAATCCTCTATTTCTGCTTTTAATATATTTATTCATTCTGTCTAGCATATGCCCTCAAGGAGGGGTTGGTTAGGATATTTATTGTAGCATTGCATGTAAAAAAGGAAACAAAACAAAAAATATCACACAGACATGTGCGCGCGCACACACACACACACACAGGACCCAAATGTCCATCAATGTCAAAGGGTTACACTACATCATATATTCTCATAATAATAAAATTAATGGATGCTTAAAAAATATAAACTATATCTACCTGAATCAATGTGAATATTTCTCAAAAATTTGTAAGTTAAAATCTATGCATAAGAGAATGCATTATTTATAGATTCTAATATAAAATCTACTAAAATTTTTATGGCTATACTCATACTTAGTACAATTATAAGAATGCTGGGTTGTACATATTGAATATAATGATTGCTTCTTGGAGAGCAATGGCAGAAAGAGATCTTTTAACTATCCAATGAGGAATGGTTTTACTTTTAAAAAGCCACCCAAAGGGGCAACCATGAAACAGTAAAATGTCGCATATATATGTGAAACCTTTATATTCCTCTGATGGTCTGTAAGCTGTGAGATACACTTGTGCCCATGGATATGAAAAGATGTTTAAAATTGGCCAGGTGCGGTGGCTCACCCCTGTAATCCCAGCACTTTGGGAGGACTAGGTAGGCAGATCACTTGAGGTAGGAGTTCAAGACCAGCCTGGCCAACATGGAGAAAACCCATCTCTACTAAAAATACAAAAATTTTCAGTAGAGCGGGCACGGTGGCGGGCGCCTATACTCCCAACTACTCAGGTGGCTGAGGCAGGAGAAGCGCTTGAACCCCGGGAGGCAGAGGTTGCAGTATGCCAAGATCATGCCATTACACTCCAGCCTGGGCAACAGAGCAAGACACCGTCTCAAAAAAATAAAAAAGAAAAGATGCTTAAAATCACTAGTTACTAAGAATTCAAATTAAATCCACAATAAAATGCAAATATCACTTGTGTGAACTATTTTCAAAAGTTCCCAGAAGTTGGTTATATGCCTGGTAGGAAGACTGAAAGGTGAGTGGATAATTGAAATACCAAATGCTGAGTTTCCTCTCCAAGGGAGCCCAAACTCTTGAGAGCAGGGTGTCATGTGTCATTGCTCAATTTTGTTGCCACACCTAAGGCATGAGGCCTTTGCTCATGCTCATCTATTTCCTAAATTGTTGTAGGGACCCGCTGCCAAGGAGATGGGTGAGAAACTGAGAAATTATTTTAGTCACATTTACTTACAGATGATCCTTGGAATGAAACTTCTTGGGCTGCCCATAGCTTCTTTGACATTATGTATATATTGTATATACGTACGCTTCTTTTTTTGAGACAGAGTCTTGCTCTGCTACCCAGGCTGGAGTGCAGTGGTGGAATCATAGCTCACCACAGCCTCCAACTTGTGGGCTCAAGCAATCCTCCTGCCTCAGTCTTTCAAGTAACTGGGATTACAGGCACGCACCACCATGCCCATCTAATGATTTTTTTTTTTGTATAGGCAGAGTCTCCCTATACTGCCCAGCTGGTGTCAAACTTTTGGGCTCAAACAATCCTCTCTCCTCAGCCTCCCACAGCACTGGGATGACAGGCCTGAGCTACTGCACCCAGGCCATAGCATCTTCATGTCCCTGTTTTGTGTCTTCCTCTGCAAGGTGTGCCAGAGTTGCTTGGTCTCAGTATTTCAATTAAACAGGAAATAAACATCCTCCCTTAGATCTCTCATAGAAGCCTCTTGCCTCCAGTCAGCTTTATACCAGAGCTCCACATCGCCTACTGCGTGGTGGAGCGCGCACTGTGTGGCGCAAAGCCTCTTGGGTTTGAAGGGCTGAAAGGCAGGATGCGCACCTCTGTGGGAGTGAGTGGAAGGTTGCACTCATTCTGCTGCACAGCTTCACGATTTTCCCCTTATGCCTAGCAACTAGAATATAGTAGAGACTCAATAAATACTTGACGAAAGAATGAATGAAAGCCAAATTTAGATGAAAGTCTGTGCATTTCTAATGACGTCTGTCCTTATGGGATACAATTTTATCCAGCTGCTCTGAATTGCTGGAGCAAAGGAGACTGTAGGCAAGAAACTTTTATAACAACTTGGCAGCAAGAACACGTAGCAACCCCAACAACAAAATATATGTTATCTGTAATATGTTCTGGACTTTGCTCCCAAAATATAGGTTTAGTCTATATTAAAATGAGTATAAAATTGTTACACTTAGCACTTTCTATATCTACAGTTGGAGAGGGTAAAGTGGGCCGTGTCTTGGATTAAAAGATAAATATACGAAAACTTGTTTTTTGTCTTCTTCATGACAGCAAGTTGCAAATACATGGACACACACATGTGCACACACACACACACAGACTCCATACTTCAGGGAAGAAGGCAGCGGTAGTTACAGCAAAATGAAAGCTTATCTTTTTTATTTTATTTTCAGAGACAGAGTCTCACTCTGTTGCCCAGGCTGGAGTACAGTGGCACAATCTCAGCTCACCGCAACCTCCACCTCCCGGATTCAAGTGATTCTCATGCCTCAGCTTCTGGAGCAGCTGGGATTACAGGCGATACCACTACGCCCGGCTAATTTTTAAATTCATAGTAGAGATGGGATTTCACCTTATTGGCCAGGCTGGTCTCGAACTGCTGACCTCAATTGATCTGCCTGCCTTAGCCTCCCAAAGTGCTGGAATTACAGGCGTGAGCCACTATGCCCAGCCTCAAATATATCTTTAGAAATACAGGGATTGACACACTCATTGGGATAAGCACAGTTTTAAAAAATAGAAAATAACAAGTGTTGGCCGGGATGTGGGGAAATGGAAAGTCTTGTACACTACTGTTGGAGGGATTGTGAAATGGTAAAGCTGCTGTGAAAAACGATATGATGGTCCCTAAAAAAATTAAAAACAGAACTACCCTATGATTCTACAACGCCACTTCTGGGTAAATATCCAAAAGAATTGAAAGCAAGTTCTCCAAGAGATATTTGTTCCCATGTTCATAGCAGCATTACTCATAGCAGTGAAAGGGTGGAAGCAAACTGAGAGTCCATTGTGGGTGAATGGATACACAAAGTATAACACATACATGTAAGGGGTTGTTATTCAGCCATAGAAGGAAGGAAATTCTAACACAAGCTATAACATGGAGGAACGTTGAGGACATTATCCTCAGTAAAATAAGCCAGGCAGAAAATGACAAATACTGTTTAATTCGACTTTTGTGAGGTCGCAAGAGTAGTCAAATTCATGGAGACAGAAAGTAGAATTGTTCCTGGACCAAACCGAGGGGCGGGCTGCTTATGCTTGTGGTCCAGTAATGAGATGCAGATGAACTGGGGAGGAAGAGAGTTTTATTTCTGCAACCGGTTACAGGGAGAAGGCCTGGAAATTTGCACCAGACCAACTCAAAATTACAAGTCTTCCAGAGCTTGTATACCTTCTAATCTGTATGTCTACATGTAAGTGTACATTCATGCAAAGGCATGAGTGATTAACTTCTCATCTCTAGCTAAGGTCTGAGTCCTGGAGACCTTCCCCTGGAGCCTCAGTAAACTGACTTAATCTAGATGGGTCCAGGTGCTGGGGTGATTACCCTTATCTTGTCTCCCGCTAAATCATGAAGGTTTGGGGAGTTCCTTAAGTCCCAAGTAAAGCTTGTTTGTGGAGGTCTGGGGAGTTCCTTCAGACCCTCAGTAAAACTTGTTTAATCCTAAACGGGTCCTGTTAAGAATGCCTTTGTTATCTTGTCATGCTTCAAGCCCCAGGAGAGGCCTGGGCAGAACTCTTGGTGGGCTTTTGTTACATTCCAGCCTTTGTATAAGGACACTGGCTCTTTCAGCTTTTAATATTTAACTTCACCACTCAGTCAGTGCTGCAACAGTTGTTACGGAGGCCTGCGTTTGTGAGACCTGGCCTGCCATAGAATGGTGGTTGCCAGGGGCCAGGGAAGGGAGAAATAGTGAGTGAGTGTTTAATGGGGGCAGAGCTTTAGTTTGGGTAGAAGAAACTGTTCTGAGGAGGAATGGTCATGATGCTTCCACAACATGAAGAATGTATTTAATACCACTGAACTGTACACCAACAAATGAATATGATGGTATGTTGTGTGTATTTTCTTATCATATACATTTGGAAAAATTTATAGTACAGACCTTCACAATAACAGGTCATGGAAAGTCAGCCCTAAAATAAATACTTTGTAAAGTAAATTTTTAAATTAAAATTAATTTTTAATTTAAATTTTTTAATTAAAAAAATGAAAGGGTTGAATATATGATACTGAAAACATGTGTTTTCACCGAAGTCTGATTTTATTCAGCATAAGAATAAAAAGTATAAAAACATATAAGTATCAAAGTATATAAGTATAAAAGTGTACTTATTGTAGTATACTTTGCAATAAGCATATCATCTCTAAAACAGGAGAATAACAAACCTATTATAAAAACAAAACAAATCCAGAAACAACAGCTATAGCAATAGTGTGCAAAATAGAAGAGGCAGAACAAAGATTGTAAAGGAATTTCTATTTGTTCAGAAGCAGCTTAGGAAAAAAGATTGCCAATTTTATGGTGGGGGAAATTGGGTTGAAGAATGTAAGTGGCCACTTGATTTGTGAACATTTGTAGGGACATATATGGGCTGTCAACTGTTATGAGTGTTGATTTATGATCGCTGGTCACCTCGTTTCATCATATCTTTGTTAATGTTTGCGTTGAGAGCTTGGCTTCTCACAGCTCTGCTCTGTCTCTAGACTTAACGCAGGAGAGGCAATGTGATCAGTGCTGTTATGATTCTGTGCCAAGGAGTGACATCTGAACAGAGCCTTCCCATGTAGGGATATGACACAAGTCAGTCTAGTTCCACTCCTTTTTCATTGAGAAGAGTTACATTTAAGTAGCGGTTGTTTCTTTTTTTTCTTTTTTTTTTTTTTAATTATTATTTGTTTTTTTTTTTTTTTTTTTTTTTTTTTTTTTTTTTTGAAACAGAATTTTGCTTTTGTCACCCAGGCTGGAGTGCAATGGTGTGATCTCGGCTCACTGCAGCCTCTGCCTCCCAGGTTCCAGCGATTCTCCTGCCTCAGCCTCCCTAGAGGATGGCATTACAGGCGCCCAGTGTTTAGGAACTTAACTCTGACCAGGATAAAGTGAATGTTGGAGAGTGAATACAAATGAGAGTTAGATGGAAGTTTATTTAAAAAAAAAAAATCCTAACGTAATAAAGCATCATTACTGGAATGTATCCAATCTTAAAATATTTACAAGCATAATTAAAGGGTATGCACTCATTATTATGTGACATATTGTGCAATAGGGAATTGAAGGCTCTGAGTTAGAGTAAGGTCACAAGGAAGCCAGTTGTCATTTGCAAATGGGAATTTGAGAGTATGACCCTATAACTAAGGAAGAGATGGGGCTGGTGGAGTGGTGGAGTGAAGAGTGAAGACAGATGAGCAAATTCAACTCCTTAGAGGCCCCATTTCTGCCCTGCTAACCTGTCATGCCTTTAAAATAGCATGTCTATTGAGATTTACCCTTTCCTGTTTTCTACGCCTATTTAATAGAGGAGGTTGGGGAATCTTCTAAACTGCTTATCACCTGGGAATTAGCTCAGATGTCTGATACCTTCAGGCCATAAATCTATAATTAAATCAGTGCACTTTTACACTGCTGAAGGGAATGTAAACTAGTATAGCCACTATAGAAAACAGTGTGGAGATTCCTTAAAGAACTAAAAGGAGAACTACCATTTGATTCAGCAATCCCACTCCTGGGTATCTATCCAGAGGAAAAGAAGGTATTATATGAAAAAGAAACTTGCACATGCATGTTTATAGCAGCACAGTTCACAATAGCAAAAATATAAAATCAGCCCAAATGCCCATCATGCAAAGAAAATTTGGTGTATATATATATACACACACACACACACACACAAAATATATACCATGGATAAAGAAAATGTAGTGTATATATATACCATGGAATACTACTCATTCATAAAAAGGAATGAAATAATGGCATTTGCAGCAACCTGGATGAAACTGGAGACCATTATTCTAAGTGCAGTTACTCAGGAATGGAAAACCAAATACCATATGTTCTCACAAGTGGGAGCTAACCTATAAGGATGTAAAGACATAAGAATGACACAATGGGCCAGGCGCAGTGGCTCACGCCTGTAATTCCAGCACTTTGGGAGGCCTCGGCGGGTGAATCACCTCACGTCAGGAGATCAAGACCAGCCTGACCAACATAGTGAAACCCCGTCTCTACTAAAAAATACAAAAACATAGCCGGGCGAGGTGGCGGGCGCCTGTAGTCCCAGCTACTCGGGAGGCTGAGGCAGGAGAATGGCGTAAACCCGGGAGGCAGAGCTTGCAGTGAGCTGAGATCCGGCCACTGCACTCCAGCCTGGGCGACAGAGCGAGACTCCATCTCAAAAAAAAAAAAAAAGAATTGCACAGTGAACTCTGGGGACTCGGGGGAAGGGTGGGGGGTGGGTGAGGGATAAAAAACTACACATTGGGGGCCGGGCGCGGTGGCTCAAGCCTGTAATCCCAGCACTTTGGGAGGCCGAGGCGGGTGGATCATGAGGTCAGGAGATCGAGACCATCCTGG
>NC_037689.1:26639526-26643434 GCF_003255815.1 Theropithecus gelada
ACCGTGTTAGCCAGGATGGTCTCGATCTCCTGACCTCGTGATCCGCCCGTCTCGGCCTCCCAAAGTGCTGGGATTACAGGCTTGAGCCACCGCGCCCGGCCGGAAATTTTTTTAAAAAAAGTAATTAAAAATATTTACCCTCATTTGTTGCAAATGAGCTTAGGAAAATTCTGATCATTCTATCATACAAGTACCATAAAATTACAGATGCTGGTTCAGTGTGGATAAGAAATGTTGATATGCCACCCAGCTTTAAGAAAACTCGCTCACAAGCAATCCATGGATCTTTTGTGTAATAGAATATTCAATCCTCTTTACAAAAGATGTGCTTCAAGATTAACACCCTTTTAGGAATTATAAGCTTCATAAAAGCACAGGATGTGAGGAAAGGGGAATACCTTAAAATGATCAGATTTAACTTTCTGGTTGAATGGATAGAGAAATTGATTACTGAAGGGTTTAACTTCCTTTACCCAACAATGCACATCAGGTATGGGCTAAGACTACAACATAAGAACTATTGTCTTTAAAAAAAAAAAAAAAAAAAAAAAACTATTGTCTGACCTTGAATTCAAAGCTCTTCCAGGAAGGTTTTATGTGAGCTTTGTATGATTTTATTCAGATTCTAGCCTTTCCAACAGGCAATTCAATTAAACCAGCATTTCACAGGGCTCTGTGAGTATGAGTGATTGCTGTTCACAAGGGGCTTTGGGAATGAGTGCAAAAGACTTGAGCCCAGACTTTCGCTGCAAGAGGCAATGTGATAAGTTCAGAATGGAGCAGCAGACCACTGGGTGGAAGATCACACAGTGGAGATAGGTTGATTTGGAGAAACAGCACGACAGACACAGCTCGTAAATGGTCTCCTTTAAGTGAAGGCTGGTGAGCAAGCAGGACTTTGAAACAAGAACAGTGTTCTTGATAGAGAAGGAGGAGTCCCAGTTGCAGAGATGATTTAATCTATGGACAGAGATGGGAAAATGGGCTTCCATTAGTTAACCGTGAATGACCTGGTTTTGCCTTATGCATACAAAGAGTAATGAGAAAAATGATGGAGATGAAAACTAGGTGAGAAAGATTGTTAAGAAGTTTAACCTAGTCTGTTAACTCTTTATTATACAATTAACTCAGAAATAATGTGTATTAGTCTGTTCTCACACTGGTAATAAAGACATACCCAAGACTGGGCAATTATAAATGAAAGAGGTTTAATTGACTCATAGTTCCACATGGCTGAGGAGGCCTCACAATCATGGCAGAAGGTAAGAAGGAGAAAGTCACATCTTACATGGTAGCAGGGAAGAGAGATAATTTGTGCAGAGGAACTCCTCTTTATAAAACCATCAGATCTTGTGAGACTTATTCACTATCATGACAACAGCACAGGAAAGACCTGCCCCCATGATTCAATTACCTCCCCTCCACGCCTGTCCCTCCCACCACACGTGGGAATTGTGGGAGCTACAATTCAAGATGAGATTTGGCTGGGGACACAGCCAAACCATATTATAACGACTATGTAAACTATTAGTTAAGGCTCTTGAATCATTCCTGAGGATGAGCTTGACTACAGAATTTAGGATGAATGGAAGAAAATAAAGTGCAATCACAGTGAGTTTATTTGAAGCACTGGGGAACGCTCTCTTTTTTCTAGATTTCTAAGTCATGATCGTATATTTACATGGCTCTAGAAGCTGGTGAACTATCTTAATATTGAAAACTGGAAGCTGGGAAGGGAGATAGAAATAAAAGCAACACAAACAACAACAAAAAACTATTGGCTTTTTAAATAAAGCACAATGTCAACAAACCTGCTTGTTCAAAGAAATATTAAGCATCAAGATTTTAAAAATGAGAATTTTGTCCTGTAAGAGCATCTAAACAAGAATCTATCTTTTCCTTCAATGTAACAGAAATATAATTAGAGTCAAGTGTTAGGAATTGTTTTCCACAAAATGAATAATATAAAGATCCAAGTTAAATATTTTATGTTTTAGTCAAATAAGAAAGATTAATTGAATGCTGAATGTGGTGGCTCACACTTGTAATCCCAGCACTTTGGGAGGCCAAGGTGGGTGGATCACCTGAGGTCAGGAGTTTGAGACCAGACTGGCCAACATGGTAAAAACCCATCTCTACTAAAAATACAAAAAAAAAAAAAAGAAAAGAAACGAAAAAGAAAAGAAGAGAAAAGAAAAATTAGCCAGGTGTGGTGGTGGACACCTGTAATCCCAGCTAATTGGGAGGCTGAGGCAGGAGAATCACTTGAATCCATGAGGCAGAGGTTGCAGTGAGCCGAGACCTTGTCACTGCACTCCAGCCTGGGTGACAGCGTGAGGCTCTGTCTAAAAAAAAAAAAAAAAAAGAAAGTTAAATTGAATACAATGGCTAGTTTGTAGTAAATCATTCTCAGTGTTTTGTGTGTGACTGGATATCAGAACTAATTCTTTATATAATTCATATAATAAAATGTTTAAATATACTATACTGAAGAGCTTGTATATCCTCTAGTTTATTATCCAAGATGTCTTTCTCTCATAGGTAACCAAATTCTTGAAATGCATACTTGCATTTATGTATGCATATGCACACGTATATATGTGTGCATGTATCCACACATACATATAGACATACATATATATGTGTATATGTGTACAGGCATACATATGTATATGTACATGCATGTATAATTGCATATATCTATGCGTGGGTAAACACATATGTGAAAAGGAATGTGCATGTACTCTTGTTTACTTTATAAATTTTTTACTTTTAAAGGAACGTTATACTCTATGTTCTCTTAGGAACTTTTTTATCGATTAACATGGTTTTTCATGTGCATTTATGTTTGCAAGTAGTCATATAGTAATGATAATTTATTTTCAGTGTTTTATAATACTCCATTATACAAGTAAAACATAGACTATGTATTCATTATTTCAGATGCATTGAGGTTCCTCTAGGTTTTGTGCCAGTCTCTAATGTTACTAAAATCATGTTTTTGCTACCTTTCTGGTACATATGACCAGAGATTTCTCATGAGTATATAACAAGGTCATAGTTTTGACAGGTGAATTCTTTGGGAATGCAGAAGGTGTTGGAATAATGCTTTTAAAGTGCTGAAGAAAATTTATGTTTTCTATAACCAGCAATAATATATTTGAAAGAGTGAATGGGAAACAAAGGTGCTCTTATATAAACACTGATGGAATTTTTCACTGGCAGACATCTATAAGAAAGGAAATAGTAAAGAGAATTTTTGATAATAATTCTACATGGATATAGAAAAGCAGTAAAATACAAAGGAAAAGCAAAAGGCTAATAGATGCATATATGTCAATAACTATTAATTACAAAATAATAATTCTGGTGTCTTTACACTTCAAATTTTATTGAAACTAAAAATGAAAGGAAGAGTAGCACCAAAAGAGGTAAAATAGGTAAATAAGTTTGGAGAGTGTGGGGTTTTAGCTCTATTGGGAAAATTGTAAATATAATATTTTATGTTAGAGATTTATACATCTAGGATGTGGGCTGTAATCTTTAGATTAACTATAGTTCATTTCAAATCTATAAAATGTTAAAAGAAAGCACAAGGCCGGGCGTGGTGGCTCAAGCCTGTAATCCCAGCACTTTGGGAGGCCGAGACGGGTGGATCACGAGGTCAGGAGATCGAGACCATCCTGGCTAACACGGTGAAACCCCGTCTCTACTAAGAAATACAAAAAACTAGCCGGGCGAGGTGGCGGGCACCTGTAGTCCCAGCTACTCGGGAGGCTGAGGCCGGAGAATGGCGTGAACCCGGGAGGCAGAGCTTGCAGTGAGCTGAGATTCGGCCACTGCACTCTAGCCTGGGCTACAGAGTGAGACTCCGTCTCAAAAAAAAAAAAAAAAAAAAAAAAAAAAAA
>NC_037689.1:26643532-26674888 GCF_003255815.1 Theropithecus gelada
TGAGACTCCGTCTCAAAAAAAAAAAAAAAAAAAAAAAAGAAAGAAAGCACAAATAAAATGATAAAAAGGTTTCTATATAAAAGATGTCTAAAAAGTGGGAGCAAAACAATACAAATTAGATGAACCAAATAAAAAAGAAGTCATATGATTTTACAGACAGAAAACAAAACAAAACCTCATCAGCAATTACACTAAATATAAATGGACTAAGAACTTTGAGCAAAATATTTAGTTTGTCAATCTGGATTTAAAAAGAACAGCAACAAAGTAAGACATTATATTGATTGAAAAAGTGTGTTTTAAAAATAAAGGCACAGTTTGAAAGTGTAGGAAAACATGTCATTAAATCCATAACCAAAAGCCAGTATCTAATAGGAAATTATGGTAATCCTGTATTTGTGTGCATCAAATTATGTAGCTCCAAAATATATACATATATAAATACATATTTAAAATATATACTTTTAAAACAAAATTTAAAAGTCACAAGTGTACAATCCAATGAGAAAATGTACATAAAGTGTTCAGAGTTGTTTAGCCACAAAAGAAGCAAATAACAAATGACCAATATGTTCATGGGAGTAATTCAACTTTTTATCACTGTATACTTTCTAAGGTGAGACAAAGTCACTGCAGTGTGCTGAAGGGAGACTGAAAAAAGCTAGATCTTCAGGTCAAGGAAGTAAAACATGAAAGTTCTTAGAAGAAAACAGAAAACAACAGATAAACAGATCACTTCTCAGGAGGATAAACATGAACAGTTCTGGCAAAGATTTGTAATACATATGGTCATATGACCAGACATTTTTCACAACTGAATATTCTCTCTCTCTTTTTCTCTCTCCCTGTCTGTTTCTCTTTCCCTCTCTTCCTCTTTCTTTCTCTTTCTGTCTTCTCTCTTTCTCCCATTCCGAAACAAAAGACAAACCTTTATAGAGGCAACATTATAAAGCCATATGTTAAGATGTATATGAATAAGAAACAGATATTTAAACAGATACGTGTCTTCTATGAAAAATATGTACATGTATGTATGTATATATGCACACACATATACACATATAAATATATGAATACAAGCAGATATTTGGACAGACATATGTCCACTATGAAAAATATAATGTATATACTTGCATATATACGTTTGTGTGTGTGTGTGTGTGTGTATTCCTTTGCTCAATTCTAATTCTGAATGTCTCCACATGAGCTTCATTTGAATTTTAAAGAGCACATCACTCTAATGTAATAGTTGTTTAAAATAAATGATGAGAAAGTATGCAAAATAATAAAGGTGTCTTTGATGGTTTGGTGAGAATGCCTGCTTGTCTCCAGATGATTGAAATAAATAGGGAAATTTACTGTCATTTCCTAAGCAAATTTCCTCTCCTGCACTAAGCCTTAGGGATAGACTAATGCTGTGTAAAATACGTCTTTATTTTTTGTTAAGGCTTGGAAGCCTCTTAGGAATCTCGCTTGCCTGTCTTGCACTGCCCACCACCTTGGCAGGGAGCCACAGTCCACCAAGACAAGACCTGCTGTTTCTTCAAAGGATCTCAGAGCTATGTAGGCTTTGCTTGTCCTTAGAAGAACATCCTGTGGTTCCTCCTGCCCTTCCTCCATCCTTCAGGAGATGCCACATATGCACTGGGTGATGGTCCAAGGGAAAAAATTACTGGGAGCTGGTTGTCAATTTTCTGTATGGCTGTGGATGCTGGAGATGATAATTCTTCACACCTGTCTATGTGCTGTCATTCAAAATGTGTTGCATTCAGCTGTGTTTTCCATAGCCCTAGCTGTGTCTGACTCCTTCACCACTTGCGGTTTTAGGGCCAGTGTCCCCTCTTTCCTAAGAAAAGTTTATGTACAAACAGTTTGCTTCAGATTTTTTTTTCTTTTTTGCCATCTCTGCTCTCCAATAGGTTTAGCAAAGCTATCATGATAGAACTGATCAACTTGGAAGAACAAATGGCTTACACAATTTTCTATCTGAACAGGAGTCATCACTTCTGCAAGAGACATTAAATAAAAATATGTAACAAAATTTCTGTATATGAGATAATTGTATAAGAGTGTGTGTGTGTGTGTATCTGTTTCTATGTATGCATGTGTGCTTTTCACTATATTTAAAGGTATTAGAGGTGCTAAATATTTGGATAAAATCAATTTTGAATTTTGACTCAGTCAGTGCTCTTGAGCTAGTTCCAAAATTTCTCTAAACATAATTAATTTCAATCTGCTCAATATATAGTCATTTTCAGAGATGTGCTGAGAGTTTAATATTTCATTTTCTGGCATTTGGAGAGGATCTAGCTAATAGTAAGTCATCACATTAATTTAGCTATAATTATAACCTATAATAATTATAACCTATGCTTATCATGGTAATCAATCACAATAACTTTATTCATAAAGTTGAGATCATCATCCTATATGTAACATTCCAGATGTAATCCCAACAGAACAAAATTACTCAAATGTGAAAAATAACTCTTAAAAATAATGTATTTTCAAGAGCAGACACAGTTTTTGGGGGTCTTTATTGTAGACTAAGTAGAATACAGTGTTACAAAAGGCATTATACATAGAATAAACTAACAACTTAAAGCTTTTAAACTGGGCTGACCCCAATTAAGATTAACTCTTTTATAGAGAGAAAATTTGGATGCCTGCCATAATTTCTTGAAATTCCAAATCTTTACAACATTGCAATTATTTTTACACACACACATGCACAAATGTGAGGTGCTTTACCTACTGAAAGTAGTCTCATAATTTATATGATTCTCCCTTGATTCAAAATTACTTAATGTCTGTTATATTTTCTACCCAAAATTTGAGACATCAGGGAAATTACATAACAGCAAAATAAATATTCTTTCTTTCTTTTTTTTTTTTTGAGATGGAGTGTTGCTCTGTCACCCAGGCTGGAATGTAGTGGCACAATCTCGGCTCACTGCAGCATCTGCCTCCCTGGTTCAAGTGATTCTCCTGCCTCGGTCTCCCGAGTAGCTGGGAGTACAGGCATGTGCTACCATGCCCGGCTAGTTTTTTGTATTTTTAGTAGAGACAGGATTTCACTGTGTTAGCCAGGATGGTCTCGATCTGCTGATCTTGCGATCCACCTGTCTCAGCCTCCCAAAGTGCTGAGATTACAGGCATGAGCCACCATGCCCAGCCAATAAATATTCTTTCTTTAATATCAAGCCCTAGAGGTTAATGAAATTTGTGATAGAGTTTGAGATAGACAGAAAGTCAGTGATTCTGAATAATACATTAATTTTTGCAGTGGAAACTTTACTATAATGTAGAATTTTTTAAAATGATGTTTAAATAATTGTAGTTATTTTTATTTTGTGATTTCATTTAATCTTCTTGATAACACTGGGAAGGGATAATGGGTGCACTCTGTTGAATGAGCATGTTGGAAATTGAAAGTGTTGCCATCAGGTTTATCTAATTCTATCTGATTTTGTGGAAAAAAAAATATTGTTACATGGGCACTTAACACTAAGCCCTTCAAATTATATGGTAAATGTATGCATGTTCAAAAGTACATTTTGGTAGAGAGATAATATATAGGTTTCTTCTCACAGGGAATCTTGACAGTCTCTCCCTGTGATGGTTAATACTGAGCGTCATCTTGGTTGGATTGAAGGAGGCAAAGTATTGTTCCTGGATGTGTCTGTGAGGATGTTGCCAAAAAAGATTAACATTTGAGTCAGTGGCTGGAAAGGCAGATCCACCCTTAATCTGGGTGGGCACCATCTAATCAGCTGCCAGCTTGACCAGAATATAAACCAGGCAGAAAAATGGGAACAGACCAGACTGGATAAGCCTCCCAGCCTACATCTTTCTACCGTGCTGGATGCTTCCTGCCCTCGAACATCAAACTCCAAGTTCTTCAGCTTTGGGACTCAGACTGGCTTCCTTGTTCCTCATTGCAGATGGCCTGTTGTAGGAACTTGTGATAGTGTGAGTTACCCTCAATAAACTTTTATATATATATATAAAAAATATAAAAAATATATATTTTGCATCTATTTTATATATATATATAAAACCCTGCCAAATATTAATGTTTAATAGCCTATGGCATCTTACAAATTTTTCCTTGTGTAAGAGGATCTAGTAGTAGGCAATATTGAATGAACTTAATTTTGAGACCATCTTACCAAAAAAACAACAAAAGATAGTCGAACTTTAAAGGTCTACTAGAAGGCAAGGTTTTACTTTTTTTTTTTAGGGAACTCTGTAATCATAGATTTACTAAACAAAGATATAGCATTTTAACCAATCTGATGTTAAGAAAATGGAAGCAATACAATATCCCATGGTGAAACATGGCTATATTCCATTATATTTCTATGGCTACCTTTTTAAAACTTCACAGGGGAATATTAACATCGGTTTGCAGTTATATTGGCCTCTCTTTGGGGCATGGGATATTTTTGGGACCTTCAATTTGTTCTTAAATTTTATATCTGTATTCCAGTACAGTTTTGGTAGCCTGCATTGAGTGCAAGCCACACCATCCAATTATCATTCCTTATGAAATGCAACACTACCTGTGCACACACAAGTACCATGAGCAAAGCCCAATTAGTATGACATAAATAGACTCAATCTTTTTTGCCATGATAGTACTTACTGTTGGCTTCACAACCTCCCAGAGATTGCATATGGAGGCATCCAATCTTTTACTTTATTTTTTAATGCATCAACATTTATATTGAAGTCCATTTTCTTAAAAAGAAATAGTTCTATGACTTCTAAAAAGAAAAAACACTTTTTACTCTTACTTTTGGTATAATGAACTCTAACCAATACTGGTCTAAAATCCAACATTTTAAATCGTTGGTTTCTTAAGTATGAGATTTCATCAGCCATGTATTTTACTGTGGGCGATTGGGATAGAGGAGAAGTCCAGTTGTTTCCGCTGATTTTTTAATTTAGGAAAACAGAGCAAAACAATATTAAAAAATCTTCTGTCTCTTTAAGCTACTGAAAATAGAGACTATTTTGTGTGTGCATGTGTCCCTGGAAGCTTGGTGTGGGTAGTTTCTGGACAATAAGATATAGCAGAAAGGCTGTGTGAAGCCCCAGGGAAGCTCTTGAAGGGTTCTGTGTGCAATCCACTCTGTATCAGCCATTTCCTTCCTGGCAAGAATATAGGCATGTTAGCGAGCATCTTACATCATGCATTAAGACAATCACAGTGTTGCAGTTTTGCCAATGCACCACAATGCAGCAGTCTCTCATGAGGTATCACCCAGAGTTATTTGTCTCATGGCAAAGAAAATTAAGAAGTGTGGACACAAAGGGTGAGGTTGGACAAAAGTTTAGTGAGCGCAAGAAGAAAGCTCTCCACAGCAGAGGGGGAGTCCCGAGTGGGTTGCCCACTATGAGGCTGGGGTCTGGGATTTTTTTTTTTTTTTTTTTTTTTTGAGACGGAGTCTTGCTCTGTCACCCAGGCTAGAGTACAGTGGCATGATCTCAGCTCACTACAACCTCCGCCTCTTGGGTTCAAGCTATTCTCCTGCCTCAGCCTCCCGAGCAGCTGGGATTACAGGTGCATGTCACCATGCCCAGCTAAGTTTTGTATTTTTAGTAGAGGCGGGGTTTAACCATGTTGGCCAGGCTGGTCTCGATCTCTTGACTTCGTGATCCGCCTGCCTGGGCCTCCCAAAGTGCTGGGATTATAGGCGTGAGCCACCGCACCTGGCTGGGGTCTGGGATTTGTATGGACTGGGAAGGTAAGGAATGCGCTGATCGGCCTTGGAGAAAGCATTACTCAGCTTGGCCTGGGAGTAATCAGCAGCTGAAGTAATGACTCATAGAGGCTATTCAGCTTGGCCTGGGACTTTGGCCCGGGACCAGTCGGGAGCTGAAGTGAAAGCTTAGCAGGAACTTGGCCTGGGACCAATCAGAGGCTACAGTGATGATTCATGGAGGCTTGTCTCACAGTCCAAAGCATGTTCAAAAAAGTAAAGGAAAGTGCCTACCAGAACCGGCTGGAGCCACTGTGTATATGCCCACAAAAGGAGAAGAGACTCTTTCCTGTAAGCCTGCTGGTTATACAAAGGACAAAGGCGTTTCTATATTGCATCGTTTTCCCTTATCAGTGTAGCTGGGGGCGTGTCTTAGGCACAACGATGAAAGGCATTTCTATGTTGGGCCTCATTCCTTTATCTGAGTGGACCAGAGATTTGTGCAAGTTTCCTTACCTGTGCCTGTAGCCTGGTTTTACAGGCTGTTTCTCTGTGTAAAGGAGTTTTACCAAGGACTCACCCTAACTACTTCACTTTTCTCTCTCAACAGCTCAAGTTAAAGCTGAACAGCAATTCAGGAGAAAGCTGGATTCCAATGACATGAATCTCCCACCCAAGTCTTGGAAGCTTGCATAAGAAATAAAAGTCTTCTTATTTCATTTAAGGCATGTGTTCTTGGCAACTGCTAATTATTGAAAACTATTCTTAACTTAAGGTTTCCAAATCTTTTTTTCACCATCTTAGCACCTACAGTCAAAGATAACATTTCTTCACCCCAAATGGTATAAACTGATGAGATGATTAATGTTCTCAGGCTTCTGGGATAGAGCCGATAGCCATCCTACTCCCTGGCTTGTCATTACAAATATTCAAAGACTCAATAACCAATAACAAAGAGGATACATGACTCCCAGTGTGGCATGAATAGTGCTGAGGAAGCTATGTTCCAACTAATAGGATAGCTGTTGTGAGAAATTATACACATATCAGTTAAGCTCTATAACCTTCATTAATTAGCAAAACCAAGATTGGGAAAATAGTCTGGATCTACATAAGGATAAATTTTGTTTTTGAATAACAGAAACGTATTGAATAACTTTGACCAAGAGGCAAGGATGTTACAAAAAAAAATTATTTTAGGACTATTAAAGTCCTAATAGCATGAAGAAAGTATTTAAGGTGAGAAAGAATGAAGACCGTTGTGGGAGAATAGACAATAAGCATCAAGTGTCTAAATTAAAGCAAATATAAAAATGAAAGGAGAGATTTGAAAGACACTGTAAAGACTTTTTGATGGATAGGTTGTAAAAAGTGGCCAAGTTTTAAATGTTCATGTTTTATTCATGAATTACTAGGAACATGAGTATAGCATTAAAAAACAACAGTAAATATAAGGAAAATAGCTTGTTTAGAAGATAATGACTTAATTTAGAATCACAATTTTGAGATGATTTCAAAATTGTAGTATATCAAGAATGTCAATGGAAAGACATAAGTTCTCAAAGAACCAATGAATATTAATATATGTATTTTCACAGAGGCGAGAGTCAAAAGCACTAGAGAAAATTGAACACCAGAATCATGATTTCTTTGTTTTTTTTCTTATATTACTTTGCTATAATTAACTGAAACTTTATAGAGAAAGCTCCACTTGAGCTGGTCCACTTAGACAGATATCGATAGAACTACATAAACTAAAGAGATGGTATGTATTTATATGTATGAGGAGATAGATGCCATGGGTAGATAGATAATTAATAGATAGATAGATTGATAGGTAGATAGATAAAGTGGATAGATAGAAGATAGATCAATAGATAGATGTATAGATATGACACATGAATAGATTGAAAATGGATAGATAGCAAGAAACATAAATAGATGGGTAGATAGGTAGATTAATAGATGATAGATGGTGATAGATAGATGATAGATAGATAGGCAGAAACATAAGAAAGATAAGTAGATAGCTGAATAAATGAAAGAAAGAAACAGATAAAATAGATGGATAGATAGATGATAGACAGATTTGGATAGACAGATTAGGATAAATAACAGATTCGTATAGTAAGTACAGATAAATTCGGATGATAGATGGACAGATAGATTCAGATAGATAATGGATAGATGATAGATAGGAGATAGATAGATAGATAGATAGATAGATAGATAGATAGATAGGATGGATGATTGGATAGATTCAGATTTATTTGGTAGATGACAGGTAGATAGCTAGATAGCTAGCTAGATAGAGACAGATGAGCAAATAGATTGACAGGATACATAGGCAGACAGATAGGAATATGACAGGTAGAAGATGGAAAAGAACGTTAGATGTAGAGAATTAGATAAACAGCCTGAAGGAATGGACAGATCTCCAAATAAGAAGGTGAGTTACATCTCCAGGTTGACTGAACCAAAGTGCCATTTTCTAGATGTGGAGGTTTCAGGTCTCTGTTGTTATTGTAGGTAAACAAGTTTGTGGAAACATGAGGTTATGCAAAGGCAGTTTTAGTTTTCTTATTTTTTTAATCATATACACTCTTTTAAGAGGGTAATCAGTCATGACCACCTCAGGGATTTCTCCATCTGTGCCCATTCTCTGTATTACAGTTTGGATCTTCATTCTCCAGGTTCTACAAGTTTGAGAACAACTGTAAAGGAGGTTCTAACTTCCAACCTCACAGGCATTTGTTCCTCAGGTGGGGTATTTTTGTAGTATTTTGATAATTATTTGAATAGATGGAGTCTAGAAATGCTCCTTTAGTCTTTCCAACAATTTTGTAAACAACAGATATCCTGCAGTAATTTCCTTCCTCCTTAAAATATTAAACTGTAACATATTTGTTGCTGTAAATTTTAATAACACAATATTTGTTATTGGTTACCTTTGCAGAAAACATATTTAAGGGCGCCCATATGGAATATATTATCTGAGCTTTTAGCATTTGAAGGCTTTGCTGGGCTCGTAACCTTCGGATAAAAAGGAATACTTGAATTTCAAGACAAGTAGTAGCAAAACAGTTATTTGTTGAAAGAGTACAGTTGAAGATTTTTATATCATGGACTTATATAAAACAATGCACACCAAAAATTGGATCTACAATTACTTCCAAATGCTTGTAGGAAATTATGCTCCAAAAGCATTCATTCTGGAAAGACTTATTGTCCTTATCTGAAAAGAAAGGACAATATTACTGTGAAAATGTAGTCAAAATTGCATACACAGCAAAATTAAAGGCATGAGATTTTATGAACATCTGTAAGGCAATAAATTTGAAATGAAGGTAAAATATTCTCAGAAATATATAGCTTTTAAAATTTATACCAAATATAAACAAAATTTGACTGGATCTGCAACCTTTAAAATAGTTGACTTGTAATTTAAAATGTTCTTGCTGTGGCTGTAATATTATACTATTAAGCCCAGCTGAAACGTTCAAGCTACACTTACCTTTAAAATTATAGAAACTCTTCCACAAAATAGAAATTGGGCAACCCACCACAATTTCATGATTCTAGTGAAAGCTTTTTGCCTGCATACACCAGAATTTTATGCTTAAGAAAATTATAGATCAGTCTCATTTTGACTGTACTTTGAGAGAGTGGTAAGTAAAATGTTAAATCACTGAAATAAACAGTGTGTAAAGTTAAGGTTATGACATAAATGACTGCTTCATCTGTGCAAAATAGTTTTATTGCCCAGGTCTTCCTTTCCATTTTGCCTTTTACAAAATTGTTCAGTTCTCACTTCCATTTTTTTTTTTTTTACATTATACGGTTTTCTAGGTATGAAAATGCACTCCAGTATTATCACCTTGCAGGAGCTGTGAAATTTCTTGCCCTCAGTCACAAATGGTTTATTTACCTTACCTCACCATTGAAGCTAGTCATTAAGAATTTCTAATTACCCAGGGAGTTTCATGCCAATCCCTCCGCTTTGTCAGTGATAAAATCTGCAGCTCTCTCATCCCCACACCAGAAGCAGAATGGTGAGAGATGCAACAAAGAAATATTTTAAAATGTAAACTGTGGTCTAAGCCAAAGCACAGAATACTATGTAGTCATTAAAAGATACACTTTAAAGAATCCATGACTCTGTTACAGAAGCAGAATATAAAGTAGCCAGTACAATTTGCTCTCTCATTCTCGCTGTCATCTGAAAAAATCTCTCTCCTTTTTTTACTTTCTTTCTTTTTTTAAAGAAGGATCTTGCTCTGTCAACCAGACTAGAGTACAGTGGCATGATCACAGCTCACTGCAGTCTTGACCTTCAGAGCCCAAGTGACCCTCCCACCTTAGCCTCCCAAGTATCTGGGACTACAGGGATGGACCACCACACCTAACTAAATATTTAATTTTTTTGTGGAGATGGGGTCTGGCTATGTTGCCCAGTCTGTTCTCGGATGATCTTGCTTCAGCCTCTCAAAGTGCTGGGATTACAGGTGTGAGCTACAGGTGTGTCCACCCTCCTGCTCTTTTCAGGGATCTTTCTATGCACACATGAACAGGAATTGTCTCCAGGTAGTGAGATGTGAGGTAACTATGATTTTTCTATTTATATTTCCCTAAATTTAAAAATGTTCTGAAATGTAACAGTATTTCAAAGTGTATTATGACGTATAACGATAATATTCACATTAGAAAATGTTTAAGTTCATTCCCAATGAAATATTAGAGTTGACCCTACCAATATGGTAGTTGATATGGTGAGACTTTGTGTACCCACCCAAATCTCATCTTGAATTATAATCTCCATAATCCCCATAATCCTCATGTGTCAAGGAAGAGACCCGGTGGAGGTGATTGAATCATGGGGGCAGTTTCCCCCATGCTGTTCTCTTGATAATGAGTGAGTTCTCACGAGACCTGATGGTTTTGTAAGTGTTTGGTAGTTCCTCCTACGTTCATTCTCCTTCCTGCCGCCTTGTGAAGAAGGTAAGCTTCCCCTTTGTCTTCCACCATAATTGTAAGTTTCCTAAGGCCTCCCTAGTCATGCTGGACTGTGAGTCAATTAAATCTCTTTCTCTTATATATTACTCAGTCTTTGGGCAGTTCTTTATAGCACCACTAATGCAATGGTAAAGTTGAACTTTTTGGTGATTTCCTAAACAAGCTTTATTTCATGCTAAATTATTTTCCTTAATCTCTTTAGTCAATCAAATACTTCACCAATATATTTATGTATTTATTTAACCAAACTCATTAGAAGTTTCTGAGCTATGAAGCCATTAATTACATCTACTCAGAATAGCAATGACTTTGTCTGAATTTGATTTTAGTACCACATGGAACGGAGGATGGTCAGTGAGTCTAACAAAACGCAGGCTTCATCCGACACTTGGAATCTTACAGTCACTCTATTCTAATTATGGCATGACTGCTGTATGGGGTTTTTCATCCTTTGAGTAGTATAAGCTGCAATTAGCTGTGTTTTAGAATGTCTTTAAGACACTTTGCCAGTCATGGAGTGATACTGCTGTTACTCGTGAAGCATTCATTTCATTATTGTGTAAATAAACGAAGACTACTGAAAGGACAAAGATAGATCGTTTATTCCAGGTTTGCTAGAGCAAAGGAGGCACCCACCCACCATCACTTGCATATGGTATTCAAAGGCAGGCAGAGAAGGCAGAAAGTTTTACAGTGTGAAAACGAAAGGCCCCAGGTGTGCCCTAATTGGAGGCTGTTGGTGTTGGGAAGCCCTAGGTGGCTCACTAGAAAATGAAGCAGACTGTGTGATTGGTTGGAGATGCATATCTGGCTTTCTGTGTTTCATCCTGCTTGAGGAGCAGGGGAGAAAACTAGGGAAGCTGTCAGTCATTAATCAAGCCCTGGTGGTTTGGGGCTGCTACAGAGATGAGAGTTAAAATCAGCTCCTCAGAAATGGATGATGTTGAACTTTGCGGACTGATCACTGCAGATTGTGCTTCAGAATTCTTTTTTATATATGGTCAGGACATTATCTGAATATTCAGTGTCTTCATTTTAAAGTGCAAAGTTCCACTGACATAGGAAGAAGACATGTACACTGCAATGTGCTTTGAGTGGCATCATCACAACACAGCTATGAAACATTGGCATTTTTTCTGGGACTGTGTTTTTATAGTCAGGACTGAGATATTAATATGGAATCATTTCATGGCCACATGCTGCAGTTATCTATCTCCAAATATAGTACTGGGTCTGCTTATATCAGACATGATTTGGATGCTTAGAGAATTACAGATTTCTGGCCCTAATATTGGAAGGGTTCCATCATACTTGCATACCTCCACGTATTACTATATAAACTGCTTGAGACGCAATGCTATTATGAACTAGGCTCTAAAATTCAACTATTAATACTAGTTCCTCAAATATAATTCTACTATTTATTAGGAGGAAGATTTTCCAAATGTTTTTTTCTTTTTTTTTTTTGAGTCAGAGTCTCGCTTTGCCACCCAGGCTGTAGTGCAGTGGTGCAGTCTTGGCTCACGGCAACCTCCACCTCCTGGGTTCAAGCAATTCTCCTGCCTCAGCCTCCTGAGTAGCTAGGATTACTGGTGCACACCATCATGCCCAGATAATTTGTATGTTTTTAGTAGAGATGGGGCTTCACCATGTTGGCCAAACTGGTCTTGAACTCCTGACCTCAAGTGATCAACCTGACTCAGCCTCCCAAAGTGATGGGATTACAGGCATGAGCCACCTTGCCCAGCCTTCTTCTTAAATGTTTTAAAACTGTCTTAGGATCTATCCCCTGTTATGAAAAATGGAGAAAATAATACTACTTAGTTTTTTAGAATCCTTTTGAGGATTAAATGATATATGAGTTATAATCAGAATCTTTTGAGAATTCAATATCGTAAAATGCTGAATTTCATTTTCACAAAGGGAAAATGCAATATAGTTATAAGGAAAGTTCCTTTTAAAAATATAAAAGGCTCAATGTAGAAAAATTGAAAAGCATGGGAAAATAAAACTAAGCAATATATTCATTTGTAACACATAACGTAGTATTTAGCCATTGCGAATATTTCACTGCATTTTCTTTCATATATTTCTGTCTACATGGAGACACACACATACAATTGTAGATAACACTGCAGGAAGATGGTCCTGTATCATATCCACTAGCCATGCAAGTCTTTTGTCTCTCTACGTAGAGTCAGTTTCCATCCAAGGCTGTTTCCAAAAAAAAAAAAAAAATCAGATTCCATTGTCATTCAAGGTGAAAATCGACTCCTTTAAGACAAATACACCACACTGCTGGAAGATAGAGCTAAAATATGGATGACTAAGATAAAATAGGAATGAATGAGGCCAACATCTTTGTTACATAGTCTCTCTCTCTTTTTGTCTGTACGCACGCGCGCGCGCGCGCGTGTGTGTGTCTTTCTGTTTGCTTTACTACTTCTTTTGGTTTTTACCAATTAGTACTTCACGATCAACTCTTCGCTTCTACTTTGGAAGTCATATGGCATCAAAAGAAACTTCTTGGGGAAGACTATCAGGACAATTTGCTCACAAGTTCATCTATTTTTGGCCAAAGAGGACAGCACCCATCACATGAGGTCCAGCTCAGTTCACGAAGGAAGGAGAGATGCTTCTAGTCCACGATCTAGAAAGTGTGAAGATGGCTTTGTATAAAACAGAATCCATACTATTCATTTCTTCCTGAGGTTCTAGTCATTTGGTCCCAGCCATGGTTGGATTTCATCAACTCAGATGTTGGCCACGTCATTTTTTTTTTTAGTTCTAACAATTAATTATGTGTTAATTATTATCTGTTGATGGTTTTGTTTCAATCAGCAAAATTTCCAATGTATGGATCATATTCTGAGCATAGGCAGTTCTATCTTGGCTTTAGACCATTAGAGTAACACCCTAATTAATATCACTAGCTTAGATTATTTTAGATCCCAAGACAGGGGCTATTCCCAATCTCAGGGTTTTTCAGTATTCGTCCTCTTTGGAAGCCTAAAGAACATGAAGAGGGAGTGACCGACTAAGCTCTGTTACTCATGGGGAGACATGAAACTAACTTCATTATTCCAAAGAAATGAAGCATGAAGAGGAGAAGTGAAAAGACAGAGAAAAAATCACCAGCTCTATCAGGTATAGCTGTTTAAATGACTGTTGAGAAAAGAAAAAACAGTATGAATCAAACAGGAAATTGATGGTGTTTGTAAGGAATGAATGATGCGTTGTCAATGCTTGTACACATGACATCTATTTTCTCTCCAGCCCCATCTCTTAAAGTACTCCAGTAATTTCATTCTATCTCCACAATCTGGAAGAATTCCAATCCATTCATGGGGATAATGATTTATAACAGAATATATTTGACCAGAAAGAAGAATATCAAGTGAGCACAGTGGCTCATGTCTGTAATTCCAGCTCTTTGGGAGGCCGAAGTGGGCTGATCACTTTAGGTAAAGAGTTAGAGACCAGCCTGGCCAAAATGGTGAAACCCCATCTCTACTAAAAATACAAAAATTAGGTGGGCAGTGTTGCACGTGCCTGTAACCCCAGCTACTTGGGGGGCTGAGGCAGGAAAATTGCTTGAACCTGGGAGGTGGAGGTTGCAGTGAGCCAAGATCACACCACTGCACTACAGCCTGGGCAACAGAACAAGACTGCATCTCAAAAACAAAAAACAAAAAACAAACAAACAAAAAAAAGAAAGGTGAGTGTCAGTTTTTGGTCAAAACTGTAGAATCTGCAAAGAGATTAACAGAGCAATAGAAAGATCTCCTTGCTCAAATTCAGACAAGGGACTTGAATCTTTTCTATGAGTAAGGTGAAGTGACCTGGGTGCTATGTGCAACATTTCCTAGGACTGCAGGAATCTGGTGCTCAACAACAAAGATCATCATGGAAGAAAGAGATGATATTCTGAATGACTAAAAGATGACCAGGGGACTGGGCATGCTGGCTCACACCTGTAATCCCAGTGCTTTGGGAGGCTCAGGTAGGAGGACCCCTTGAGGCTAGAAGTTTAAGGCCAGCCTGGGCAACATAGGGGGACCCTATCTCTACAAAACTAAAAAAAAAAAAAAGTTAGGCAAATGCAGTGGTGTACCCCTGCAGTTCCAGCTACTCAAGAGGCTGAGGAGGGAGAATTTCTGGAGCCCCAGAGTTGGAGGATGCAGTAAGCCCTGATCATGCCATTGCACTCCAGCCTGGGTAACATAGTGAAAACTTGTGATGTGGTTTGACTGTGTCCTCACCCAAATCTCATCTTTAATTATAGCTCCCATAATCCCCATGTGTCATCGGAGGGACCTGGTGGGAGGTAAAGGGTGGGGTGGGTTTTCCCCAGGCTGTTCTCATGATAGTGCATAAGTCTCATGAGATCTGATGCTTTTATAAAGGGCAATTCCCCTGCACATGCTCTCTTGCCTGCTATCATGTAAGACGTGCCTTGCTCCTCCTTCACCTTCCACCATGATTGCCAGGCCTTCCCAGCCATATGGAGCTGTGAGTCTGTTAAACCTCTTTTTATTTATAAGTTACCCAGCCTCGGATATTTCTTCATAGCAGTAAGAAGATGGAATAACATACTCTGTCTCCAAAAAGAAGGAAAGAAAGGTAGAAAGAAAGAGAAAGAAAGAAAGAAAGAAAGAAAGAAAGAAAGAAAGAAAGAAAGAAAGAAAGAAGAAAGAAGAAAGAAAAAGAAAGGAAAGAAAGAAAGAAGAAAGAAAGGAAGGAGGAAGGAAGGAAGAAAGGAGGGAGGGAGGGAAGATAGAATGAAGGAAGGAAGAAAGGGAGGAAGGGAAGGAAAGGAACGGAGGAAGGAAGGAAGGAGAGAAAAGGAATGGAGGAAGGAAGGAAGGAAGGAAGGAAGGAAGGAAGGAAGGAAGGAAGGAAGGAAGGAAGGAAGGAAGGAAAGAAGGAAGGAAGGAAGGAAGGAAGGAAGAGTTTAGAGACCACAGAAGAGATGAACAAAGCCGGGACGAAGTTAAGAACTGGAAAATTTGTCAGATGAGAATATTTTGCAATTGCCTTTCTTTTAACTGAAAGCAAAACTTAGAATGGGTATTGTTTATGAATAAGCACATGTCTTTGCCCTTCTCAGGATTTCTAATTCTTCCATCCCTCAAGCTTATTTGGCTTTGCTAAATTAGACCTTCCTGAGCCCTTCTAGGCAGAAGCAAGGAAGAAGAGAAAGAGAACTTTAAAAGGGGCAGTGGGGAATGCAAGATTTGATTCTCACTACGTCCCATCGTAAACAGTCTTCTCTGGCCAATATGTAAGGCACCAGGTGCACAGATGGTAACAGTAGATTACTGAGAATGAAGCAAGATGGTTTCTTCAATTTGTTTCAACTGTACCTGATAGAGGGCATTCATAAGGATGAAGTAGAAGTTAGCAAATATATAAGTGGGTCAAATGCAACCTCTACCTTTTGTTTTTTGTAAATGAAGTTTTATTGACATACAGCCATATCCACTCATTAGCATTTTTCAGTGTCTGCTTCCTGCTTCAGTGTTAGAATTGAGTAGTTACAACAGAGATCTTATGGTTTACCAAATCTAAAATATTTTCTATCTAGCCTTTTACAGAAAGCCTGGCACCAAGGCAAAGGGACCTGATATCCCACTGTTCATATAGATAACATCTTTTATTTTTCTAACTCTGTGGTACAACCAAGCGTAATTTGGTCAGGCAGCATCATTATATAATAACACTGGGAAGCCAGTGCCTACTAAAAACTATGACATGGTATCAGGGAAAAGATTTTTCACAAACTAGGTGGATCAGGAATTTTCTGGCTCATCCCTGTAATCCCAGCACTTTGGGAGGCCAATGTTTGAAGATTGCTTGAGCCCAAGAGGTTGAGACTAGTCTGAGCAATACGGTGAGAGCCTGTGTCTACAAAAAGTTTTAAAAAAATTAGCCAGATGTGGTGGTGAACACCCGTATCCCCAGTTACTTTGGACAGATAGGTAGGAGGATTGCTTTAGCCCAGGAGTTCAGGGTTGCAGTGAGCTATGATTGCACCACTGCACTCCAGCCTGTTGGACAGAGTGAGACCCTGTTTCTTAAAATAATAATAATAATTTTCTGAGCCATAAGAAAAAGTCATTTCTGTTTGGAAGGAATGACACTGCAACTTTCAACTGATGAACATGGGTTGTCAAGCATGACTTTTTAATTTCTTTGCCATAATTATATGGTAAAACAAAAACTTTTAAGTCCATTGACCAAATTAAATAAAAATAAGATGTATATAAACAGTGAGTAGTCAGGGTGGAAAAATGTTTTGAAGAGCTGGATTGAAACTTCTAATTGACTAAATACATCTGAAGCTTACCGATCACAAAAGGAAGTCAATTTGCCTAGAGAAACATTAATACACTCAATTAAGTGCTGTCGTCAACATATGCTGATAAAATGTTTTAAAAATGGTATGATGCGTTTAAAATATTTAAATAACCATGTATGATGAATTCATAGAAGAATATCCGAAAAGATATAGTCATGATTTACATGTTAATAAAGGAAATTTTTGTAACCCACTAAATAATAAAGAATTCATGTCCTGTTGATTTTTAGGCTGTTAGTAGGCTTATGGTTATTACAAGAGACAACACAGAATCTGTTCTATGAAAAGTAATAAAAGGTAATCAGAGGAATATATGGCAAAAAGTTATGCATCTAGGATTGAGGGTGAATTGGTGAATAAGTACTTAAAGTGGATGACCCGAACAATTAGGTTGGTGCAAGAGTAATTGCGATTTTTGCCATTGCTTTTAATGGCAAAAACCACAATTACTCTTGCAACAACCTAAAAACTTTATGTAGCAGAAAGGCAGGTGACATAGGCTAATTTCCTTGCAAACACACTGCTCACTGTACCTCCCAATAAACGGATGCATTTACTTCCTAGGGCTGCTGTAACAAAGTACTGCACACTCGATCACATTAATCTGACATTCATTCTCTCCAGTTTTGGAGGCCAGATGTGTCCATCAAGGTGTGAGCCTATAAAGGCTCTAGGGGAGGATGTTCCTTGCCTCTTCCAGCTCTTGCTGGTTACAAGCAACCTTGGTGTTCCTTGATTTGTGGCTGCATGACTCCAACTCTGCCACCATCTTCACATTGCCTTCTCCCCAAGGAGTTTCTGTGGCTTCATGTGGCATCTTCTTAGACACCAGCCATATTGCTCTGAGACCTCTCTCCCTCCATTATGACCTCATCTCAACCAATACCATCTGCAACAAATCCATCTCCCAATAATGTGCTGTTCTGAGATTCTGGGGTTTAGGACTTTAATATATCATTATATCAACCTATAATGACATACTTAGGATCTTTGAGAGGAAGAGCATTCTTGTTTGTATAATTCCTTCCCAGATTATCCCTGGCTGAGAATCGCTTTAGCACATCAACCCAGAATGTATAAATTTATGAAGCATAGCTCTGTGGAAATATCCCATAAGCTTGGTTATAAAATGGGGATGTGCCATGCACTAAATGAACCCTTGCTGTCTAAGGTAACTCTGCAATATGTGATTTATAGATGCCACTCATTCTTCTGATTCACAGTGTATGGTCATTATCAGAACAAAGACCAGGAGAACAATGTGGGATGCTCCAGCTTCTCTTTTCTTCATGGCATGTCCAGGTTGCTTCAACTCTTAACATTAGAAGGAAACGTCAATACCTGGGAAGCTCTCTGATTGATATTTGTGTCCTCTATGTTAGTCCGAAGGTGTGGCATTTACTCAGTTGAGAAATAGCAATGACTTGGAAAGGATGGTGGAGAGGATGGTGAAGAGGAGCTAGACTCTAATGACATTTCACTCAGAGGTGGAGCTGAAGGGATGAGCAACTGTTTAGAATGCAGTATTGTATTAGTTTGCTAGATTTGGCATAACAACATGCTGTGGTCTGAATGCCTGTGTCCTCCCAAGTTCATAGGTATAAATCCTTACCCCCAAAGTGATGGTGTTAGGAGGTAGGGCCTTTGGGAGGTGATGAGTCATGAAGGTGGAGCCTCATGAATGTGATTAGTGCCCTTCTAAAGGGACTCCAGAGAGCTCCCTCGCCCCTTCCACCCTGTGAGGAAATAGGAAGAAGGCGCCATTGATAAACCAGAAAGTGAGTTCTCACCAGACGCTAAATTCACCATGCTTTGATTTTGGACTCCCAGCCTCCAGAACTGTGAGACATAAATGTCTGTTGCTTACAAGCCTCTCAGTCTATGATATTTTCTTATAGCAACTCAAATGGACTGAGACGCAAAGTACAACAGACAGGGTGGTTTACACGATAGAAGTTTGTTTGTTGATAGTTTGCAGGCTAGATGTCCAAGATCAAGATTTCGGGAGGGATGGTTTTTCCTGAGGCCTCTCTCCTGGCCTTGTGCTAGTTTTATGAGTGACAGGCAGCAGTTACCTGACTTGCAGGTCCCAGAGACATGCTTAGAGGACTGTTTTTAGAAAAGAACAGCTATGAAAAGAGACACTGTGTTCTCTTTCATGTCATCCCTGGGCTTCTGAGAACCTGGGTGGAGGTTCCAGCAGGGGAGTGCAGCTACTCATATACCCTTGACTGAAGATTGGTCTTCCTCTACTGGGGATGGTTGTCCTTTTCCATTGAGCATGCAACTTTGGAAGGGAGGCAGACCCATGGAGTGGTGAGGGACAAAGAGGATGGCCGCCTAGCCAGCCACATGAGCTGAATCAACCCTGGAGATCAATGGGGTCACAGATGTTGCAGCCACATCACCCTTGCATCCATGCTTGGGCTTCTGAAAACCAACCTTCTGTCCATTTACACTATTTCAAAGGTGAACAATCTAGCAGCAACAGGACGTATGTGTATGTGTGTGTGTAGGTGAGTGTGTGTCTGTGTGTAGGAAGAATGGAGGAGGAGAGAGAAAGAATATCTGAAATAGTGTTTACCTGATGTTAACAATAGTAATTTTAGGGCAGTATATTATAGGGAAAAATCTCTAAAGAACTTAAAAGTTTTATCTCTGTTATTGTGTATTTGGACTTTATTATTTGTAGTAAGCTTGAATAAACAGAAAAAAAACTACAGTATATTCTTATTTATAAGTGGGAGCAAAGTAATGTGTCCACATGGACATAGGGAGTGTAATAATAAACATCAGAGACTCAGAAGGGTGTGGGGATGGGAGTGGGTGAGGAATGAGAAGTTACGTAATGGGTATCACCAGCATTATTTGGGTGGTGAATACACTAAAAGCCCAGACTTCACCACTATGTCATATATCCACATAGCACCTTTTAAATGGCTGAATTGTATTCCACTGTGGATACACACCACAAAAATGTGGCACATATCCAAAATGGAATACTGTTGTCCATTGATGCTCACCTAGGTTGATTCTATCTCTTTGCTGTTGTGAATAGTGCTGTGATAAACATACTAGTGTAGGTATCTTTTTGATATAGTGATTTCTTTTCCTTTGTGTAAGTACCGAATAGTGTGGTCACTAGATCTAAGAACAGTTGTATTTTTAGTTCTTTGAGAAATCTTCATAGTATTTTCTGTAGAAGTTGTACTAATTTACATTCCCACCAACTGTGTATATATGTGTTCCCTTCTCTTCACAGCCTCATCAGCGTTTGTCGTTGTTTTTTCTTTTTTTCCTTTTTGGTAATAGCCATTCTGACTGGCGTAGGGTGGTATCTCCTTGTGGTTAACAGGCAGCATTCTAAAGATGGCAACAATTTACCTTGCTTTTAGTATTGCAATTATTTTAATACAATGTGTTATTCTTGCTTTGTTACCTTTTATTTCATATAGCTACATCCTAGAAATAAATAAGAATGCATCCTCAGGTATCTGCAGTTTCCATTTTCCACGTTTCTCCCCTCACACCTCTCAAGAGTGTTCAACTGACTATGTAATGTATTCACTTATTATGTTCATTATCTATTGTCTGTCTCCCACTTGTAAAGTGTACACCGTTAAGAGTCAAGTGGTTTTTCCCACTCTGGTCATTGTTGAATGAATGACTATTCAGTTCTGAAAATATGGTTCATATGACACATTTTAATTATGTTCATTATAATATCTGTGAATAAAGCATATAAGAATATGATTAAGCTAGCTAAGAAAATGTAGCAGACATTGGAATTTGTTTTTAAGCGGAGGCATGTCTTATGCCAGCTAAAATGTTTTCGGAAATAATGATCATTGGTTTTCTAGTCAAACATTTCCAAATATCGTTTAAAAATGAACTTTATTTAAAGTTCCATTCCATTAAGCCAGCATGTGGCTTCATTGGAGTGAGAGAAATAAGACTTTTTTCAGGGCAGAATTTCCAATAGGCCTTTTTAAAGAAATACCTACTTTTATGCAGCGTTCATGATCTCACATTTTTTAGAAGATTATTTCCAAATGTATAACTTTCTTTTACTGCTTCTACTCAACCAAAAATGTGCATTAAAAGACACATTTTTCTGGGACACTTGTCCACATTTCCCGTAGCCTTCGCTGAGGCATAAACTTATAGGAATGAACAACTTTCTTACCAGGCAAGCATGAATTGGTAGGAAAGCATAGGATATTTCTGCAATTTATAGAAGAAAGAGCTTTCTCACAAGACAATTAGCCAATGTAAATATTTGCTTATGTAAATTGTCTGACCTTTCATTTACTCTTGGGGCCTAGACCTTTGAGTCTGAGTAGACTACCTGAAGAAATACGGATTTTATCTAAGCAGGAACTTAGATTTCCACCTTCTACCCTTTCCAAGTAGTTATATATACATGTGTGTATATATATGTGTGTGTGTTTATATATATAAACATATATATACACACACATGTATACACACGTGTATACATACACACATATATACTATATATATGTTTATACAACATATAAATGTATGTTGTATAAATTACCTACAAGTACCATTTATATTTTATTATTAACACTTAATGATGTATTTACAAATATTATTTTTGCATTCTTCATAGTCATAAGAATACAATATTTGAGGCTGGGTGTGGTGACTCATGCCTGTAATTCCAGCACTTTGGGAGGCTGAGGCCAGTGGATCACCTGAGGTCAGGAGTTTGAGACCAGCCTAGCCAACATGGCAAAACTCTGTCTCTACTAAAAATACAAAAAAATAAGGCAGGCATGGTGGCAGGCGCCTGTAATCCCAGCTACTTGGGAGGCTGAGGCAGGAGAATCGCTTGAACCTAGGAGGCAGAGGTTGCAGTGAGCTGAGATGGCACCATTGCACTCCAGCCTGGGCAACAAGAGAGAAACTCTGTCAAAAAAAAAAAAAAGAAAGAGAGAGAGAGAAAGAAAGAAAGAAAGAGAGAGAAAAAGAAAAAAGAATACAATTCTTGTCTAACAAACTGATAAAGAACCTAAGTTTTTTTTTGTTTTTTTTTTTTTTTGTTTGTTTTTTTGTTTGTTTTAAATAAAGTGAGAATAACCTACACACAGTAAGGACAGCAGGTTGTATGGAAATCCATTATTGCTAGAATAGAATATGAAAGTTTTACTAACTAAAGTTAAAATGTAAAGTTCCCAAAGCTAACACAGCTCGCTTTATGTCTAAAATTACAAAGTTCAGGGAGTGATCTTTATCATCTTCTGACTTGCCAGGGGGAAAATAAGAGAATTACATAAGAAAGAGTTCAAAGTGTAATGAGGTCATCCTCAATAAATGTTTTTCAGGCTAAACTTCAAGACATTCTTCAAGGTAAGATCTATTTGAGTGTGAAATTGCTTCCTGGGGACAGTGGAGAGAAGAGACCTAAATGATGTCATTTAAAACTATTGGAACTAGCCCTGGAGAGAAACCACTCTTAGGGGCTAATGGTCACTTATGTAAGGAACATTTCTGTTCTCCAATGCTATGATTATCAAATCCCAAGCGTTTGACTATTAAACTGTGTAGAAAGTGCAGCATCAATGAACTGCATTCAATAGTGCAGAGGACAGAATGCTGGGTAACTTTTTCTAAATATTTGAAATTGAAAGAGAAAACATAAAGGATGACCATTTTCTAATCACCAATGGCAAATAGGATTCATTTGTTCCAATTAGTACTCCTGAGTGTTTTAACATCTGGATTTCTATCGTTTCTGGGCTTGTCCACTATCTGGGAAGCCAACTGAAATCGTTTCATGTTTCAGTCTATCCACTGGGCTATTGGCTATGGATGTTGTCTAATTTTCCACTGTCAGGTTAAGAACCAAAAACGAGGTTGAGATTGTCCTAACGATTTATAGGTGGTGATAGTGTGTGGCATCTAGTCCCCTCCCCTAGTGTCTCCCTTCTACCTGGATGCATTTAGTTTTGCAATCATTTCTAAAATATGAGTCCTTTGCTATAGATGGTTAATTATTTGAAACCCAAGTTACCACTTAGATGTATACCATCTTTAAATCATTAAATTACTCTATGACTTCATAAAAGTCATAAAATTATTTCTCTATGACTTCATAAAAAGATTTCTTTTTCTCCAAAATGGTCTCTGCTTCCTAAAAGACCCATCATTTTCTGGAATTTTTAAGGGTGAATAGGAATGACAAGCAAGTGTAAGAAAAACTCAGGTGTAGTGAATTTCCTTAGTAAGGGCTTTTAGAGAAAGAACATAATGAGAGAAAAGAAATTGGCCTAATTGCACTAATTGAGTACATCCAGGTGGGGACTGTCATATTGCTTTGTTGGGTTTCCATAGGTAGAGAGCAACGATATCATCAATTTTAAATGTTAATTAAGCCCATTATTCATTACACACATACATACTCTTATAGCATTTTTCTTGCTGTTATTCATGTATTTTACTGATTTTCTGACTGATCTGATCTATAGATAAGACTGTGTGTAGAAACAAGCTCTCCACCATTAATTTGAATGTCATCAGTTTTCTTTGAGTTTAGATATATTTATTAATACATCTCTTCTCCATGCAATGTCATTCAAAAATATACTTATTGGTGATCTCAGGAAGAGGAAAAAAAGGTTTCTGTTATTAGTTCTACAAAATAAATTGTGAGAATCTTAAAACATGAGGAAAAACTATCTTGGTTTAAAATAGAATAAGAAAACATGAATTATTAATACAAATAAGGAATTATTAGATAGATCTGTTTACCAAATCACATGGCCTGCTGATGGCCAATGGAAGAAAGTAAGCTAATGACATAAAGTTAAAACAAGTAGGTCACTGAGTAAGTTTAAAAACAGGTCAATACATGTAGTCCCAGCTCGGGATGCTGAGGCAGGAGAATGGCGTGAACCTGGGAGGTGGAGCTTTCAGTGAGCCAAGATAGCACCACTGCACTCCAGCCTGGGCGACAGAGTGAGACTCCGTCTCAAAAAAAAAAAAAGTCAATACAGAGAAAGTTGGGGAGAAGGAGAAGTGGGGATGGCCAATGAGTACAGAAAAAAAATAGAATGAATAAGATCTTGTATTTAATAACACAACTGGATGACTATAGTCAATAATAATTTAATTGTACATTTTAAAATAATTCAAAGAATATAATTGGATTGTTCATAACACAAAGGATAAATGCTTGAGGGGATAGATATTCCATTTACCACGATGTGATTATTACATATTGTATTCCTGTATCAAAATAACTCATATACCCCACAAATATATATATCTATATACCCACACACAAAAAAATAAAAAAACAGTAAATACAAAAACATTTAGACAGTAAAACAAATTATGAGTAAATATATTGTTTTCATAGTTTTAAATCTCTGGATGGAGGAAACAGGGTGAAGATATCATGTGATAAAAACAAGTTTCATATAATCCTTTGAATATGACGGAAATAACTTTGGAATAGTTACAAAACCTGGAGTGCAAGTCAATTCAAGCATATGCTTAGTCTCTGTCATCTTTTTCTAGGCTATTTCAATAGGGAACATAGTGAAGTCAGCCCTGTCTTCAAAGCTCATCCCACTGTGTTCCACCCTCCATTAAGTTTTTAAAGCATGTGTAAGAGTACATTACTTCCTACCACTCCAACTGTCTACCCAACTTAAAACCCTCTAATTATCTAACACTAGTTATCACCCAGAATACAAATCCAAGGATTTTTTAATTGGGCTTTATAACATGCATCATCTGGCCCCTGCACAATAATGAGTTTATCTTATTAGAGTTACTGCTGGATAAGCATGTAGTGGTCTTCCTTCTTTTAGGGAAGGAGCCTAGGAGAGTCAGAGTAATGTCATATTAGTAGTTCTGCTCCATCTTAAGACTAGCAAGGAGCATTCCTTGCTAGTCATGACCCGTGATCTTAAGATATTTATGGCTAAGGAAACAGCTTGGTAGTGCCAACGAGAACAAACCCCCACAACAGAAAGTTCAGCTGTCACAAAACCCATAACAATGTATGCTTTCAAGATGATTATAGTTATGTTTTGCTGTACTTACATGTGAAAATGTCAAGGATAGTTTAAATCAATAACATAATACATTTTGTCATGCTGTCAGCCCACCTGCATGTTAGCACAGCTTAGTTTATTCTTTGCATAGACAAGACCCCTAGTTAAGAAAATCTTAAAACAAAGACAGGGCATTCCTCCACTTGTTTGCTGAAGAGGTCCTATTCTGTAATGCAGTAACTTTTAATAAGTTATTTCTTCTCACTGCACTCTGTTACTCACCTTGAATTCCTCTCTGGGAGTCTGGATTGGGACTCCTTTTCTGGTAATGCTTCTACTTTTGGAAAACCCCCATCACCTGCTGTCATCTTCTTTTCAAATTTCATGATTTAATAATTTCAGCTCAAATGTCACTTTGTCAGACTTGCTTTGCCTGACTATCTATTACAGAGTAACCCTTGCAGTCAATATCCCATTATAGTCTCCTGTGTCTTATACAATATCACTGCCAGTCTCTGAAATCATCTTGTTTGTTTCCCAGCTGCACATCTAACCTGCATGAGAGTGGTAAGATTAAGAAGTATCTGTTGAAACATTCAAAAGTACATGCATAAAACATTGAAGATAGTATTTTGATTGAGATCGGATAATTGCGTCTTTCAAGAAATTGGTCAGTTTCACCTAAGTTTTTGAAGTATGAGATTTTTTTGTAGTATTCCCTTAATTCTATGTTTAATATCTGGTTGGTCCTTAGTGATGTCCCCACTTTTCTTTCTGATAGTGATTTGGTCGTATTATTTTGTTATTGTTTCCTCATTGGTAATATTACATGGATGATTAACCATTTAATTGTGTTTTAGTTTTTTTATAGTGTCAATCTTTTAATATTATATCTTTTTGCTTTTGTGTTTATGTTTTTAATTTCTTTGGTTTCTTGCTTTTCTAATTATTGTTTCTTTCCATTTCTTTGCTCTGAGTTTAATTGTTCTTCTTTCTCTAGTTTATACAGGTGAGATCTTAGCTTGCAGAACAGAAATTTTTTTTTTCTGCCATGAGTATTTTCACATTGCTATAAAGAGCTACTTGAGACTGGATAATTTATAAAACAAAGAGGTTTGATGGGTGCATGGTTCTGCAGGCTGTACAGGAAGCATGGCTGGAGAGGCCTCGGGAAACTTACGATCATGACAGAAAGTGAAGGGGAAGCAGGCACGTCCTACATGGCTAGAGCAGGAGGAAGACAGGGAGGGAGGGTGGTGCTACCCACTTTTAAACAACCAGATCTCCTGATAACTCACTCACTATCACAAGAACAACAAGGGGGAAATCCGCTTCCATGATCCACACACCTCCCACTGGAACCCTCTTTCAACACTGGGGGTTACAATTCAACATGAGATTTGAGTAGGGACACAAATTCATACCATATCAGTCTGTGTGTGTGTGTGTGTGTGTGTGTGTGTGTGTGTGTGTCTGTCTGTCTGGTGTTACAAAACAAACTAAACATGAAAAAGATAACTTAATTAGAATCTATATGATATTTTAGACATCCAGTATTTTAACAGAAAAATACTACATGCAAATCATCTGCCATTGATACCAACATTTGCCATCTGGTTGCTGGATTTATTTCTGCTATATAGTCTGGTATATAGCAAATGTATATATTGCAGAAAGATAAGTAGCACCCTCCCTGAATACTTTCTGTGACCTATTCCTTAAATCTTATGCTCTCTCGACTAGGGGGTGCCCAAAAATGCCTGAATGCCTGATATCTTCTTTCCTGTTCAACTTGACTTTTTTTTTTTTTGAAAGTGGGGACAGCATCTCACTCTGTCATCCAGGCTGGAGTGCAGTGGCATGATCTCGGCTCACTGCCACCTCTGCATCCTGGATTCTAGCTATTCTCATGCCTCAGCCTCCCTGGGACTACAGGCGCATGCCACCATGTCTAGCTATTTTTTGTATTTTTAGTAGAGAGGGGATTTCACCATGTAAGCCAGCCTGGTCTTGAACTCCTGACCTCAAGTGATCCACCCACCCGGGCCTCCCAAATTGCTGGGATTATAGGCTTGAGCCACTGCACCAGGTCCATTTTGATTTTTTTTTTTTTCTTTGAGATGGAGTCTTGCTCTGTCACCCAGGCTGGAGTGCAGTGGTACAATCTCGACTCACTGCAACCTCCGCCTCCCGGGTTCAAATGATTCTACTGCCTCAGCCTCCCGAGTACCTGGGACTACAGGCGCCTGCCACCATGCTAGGCTAATCTTTGTATTTTTAGTAGAGACGGGATTTCACCATGTTGGCCAGGATGGTCTTAATCTCCTGACCTTGTGATCTGCCTGCCCCGGCCTCCCAAAGTGCTGGGATTATAGGCATGAGCCACCGTGCCCGGCCCTCATCTTGATTTTTAAGTAAATATAATTGTGCATTTTCTTGTATACTTTACATCATTTGTAAATTTAATTTTTACTCACTACAGTAATATCTATTGGATATTTGTTATGTGTCTGACATGCATAAACCATTTATCTATATTATGTTTTTCATTTCTCACAACAATCCTTTGTATACATTAATTACTTTCCCCATATTCTGACAGAGGAAAATGAGGTGATTAAATAATGTGTCTACATCATAATACATAAAAGCAGGGTGAATTGGGAGTACAACTTGCACCTAAGCCATTGATCATGACATGAAAGGCAGGGAGAGAATAGCTAGGGGTAATAGTCTGGATTCAGTGTGATAAATTAGCTAGTAGAAATTCCCGTTGAAAATAAAAGATGTATACTGTGGATGTGGTCTGGAAACAAAGAGATGATGACTGAATACAGTTCATTACAAAGGGATCCCAGTGAGGTATTTCAACTGCATTAGGTGGCTTTTCTTGAACTTCCCATCACTCCTGGCAACTTTTATGTCTCTAATTTGTTACTAATGCACTTACTGTGTATCTATATCGACATAATGCACAAATTATCCAAAATATGTATTAGACATCTTCCCACTGACAACACTCCAGATTAATGGCCAAATCCCTGTCTTCCTAAGACAAGCTACAGTTGTCTAACTTTTTATAATTATCTTTACAAGAATAAGTTTTCTTTTTCTGATTTCTCCACTTTTTCTGATTTTTTCATTTTTCTGAGCTTCTCTTTTGAGTTCTTCAAAACAAAACAAAAAAAATGCGTTCTTGCTTTACTTTTCCTCCCTTAATGTGTCTGTATCAGGATACTTTCTTATTATTATTACTATTAAGATTAGTGTTTCAATTCCCAATGCAAAAAATTAATATGAAGAATGAAGTTAATCTTTCAAAATTAGTTCATAAAAATGTTTAAAAAGAAAGTAAAGTGGGAGAAGTTATTTCAACAGAACAGTGAGACTCTGTCACTATGCCAGCCTCTGGTTAAAGTTGCAATAACTGAAAGCATTGATATTTTTAATCCAGACAAGAAAATTAAAGAGAAAAATCTAACTATAAGAGAGTTGGCTGTGACAATAATGAGTTCAAATACTTCAAGCAAGCACGAGCAATTCTTAGAGTCCATCTATCAGCTCTTTAAGTGTTAAGTGTTATAAACACAATATATTTTGACAGCAATTACATTCTGCTCCCCCATAGTGTGTGAAAATGAAGTTGCATATTATAAAAACTGACACATCTAAGTATATATGTGTGCTTAATTCTTATCTAAAATACTACTTTAAATATTATATTATTTTACTAGAAAATTGGAAGCCTAGTAACTGTCATTTTTGTTTTTTCTTTTCATTCTATTTAATTAAAGTTAATGGTATTCCGATTTATTTTTGTTTAATATTAAAAATACATATGAGAGCATAAAACTCAGTTTGTTCTTTTAATGATATGAAAACGATTTAAATAGACTTTAAAATGTTTTCATCCACACTGAAATACAAAATACATTGTTTTCATACATTTAAATACCTTCTGGCATACAGTGGAAGATAATCTGAGGCAAAGCATTATTTGCTTGCTGACTCCAAAGAGTGATGAATATTCTTTACTGGTGATAAATAATGACAGAATGACTAACAATAAATGATATGTTGAATTTCATCAACTGAAATGATTCCATGTCATTACTCACAGTTTCATTTATAAAATTCTGATTTGAGATTTAGGTAATATTATTATTACTATTACTTTTTTATAATTTAATAATAGCTTTTGAGATACTAGAAATGCCCTTAAAAATTTGTGAAGTCACTAAGTGTGTAAAATAATGTTGGAATTTAAATAAAAATAAAGAAATCTAGATTTAGGGAAATGATACCTATTATGAGTTAGTAAAATGTTTTTGATCACAGTGAAGGGGGACTAGGTTGGAAATAAATAAAAGTAAAGAAAATAAGTAGGTGGACAAATAGATAAATGGATGTATTTATGTATTGACAGACAGACAGATATGTTAAATATATAGATAACTGGTAAGTTGATAAGTAGATATGTAGATGGATACATATATAGAGAAAGACAAACAAAGATAGATAGATACCAGATGACAGATATATAAACACATACATATATACATAGATCTATAGATACATAGACAGATATATAAATAGATAGATACATAGATAGGCACATAGAAAGATGAGATATATGATGATTAAGTAGATAGATATGGTAGGTGATAGCTAGCTAGCTAGGTTAATGGATGGATAGATAGAAAAATGGACAAACAGATCTAAAGATGGATAGATAATTGATAGATAAGATAGATAATAGATATGCTGGATGAATGAATAGATAGATGGATAGCTAGAGAGATTTATATTTAAAGAGAATAAATGGATAGATAGAATAATGAATAGATAGGTAAGATGTTTAGATAGATGATAGAGACCCAGAGTTAGGGAGATAATAGAGAGATAGGTAGATAGATAGGTAGGTAGATAGATAGATAGATAGATAGATAGATAGATAGATAGATAGACAGACAGACATAGGGATTGATAGATTGAGAGATAAGCGGATAGAGTATCTTTACCTACTTTACTTTTTGCTAATTTTCTTGCCTCCTCCACTAAAATATAATCTCTGTAAACGAAAGAATTATGCCTGTTTATTCACATCCATACTCGCAGACCATACGGCAGTGCCTGAGAATAGTTGGTGCTCAGTAAATACTTGTAAAATAGTTTAGTACATGGTAATCAAGAGTTAGTCAACAAGAGAATGACGGGTATTTGTGTCCCCTCACAGTATAGACACAAGAACATGCAAATTTCAAAAGCTGAAGCAATTTGACACATCCCCCAAATGCTAAGTACGAATGAAGCAAAATGAAGAAAGTTACGGGGAATATTTTTGCATAAAGCTCTGAAGAGCAGGAGATTGAGCACAGAGACAGAACTCCTAAATATTTCCGGTCACCTGTTCCTTAGTCTTGAGGGGTAATTGTGAACAAACATAATGGGAAGAAGAAAACTGAGACATGGACTCTCAGGAAGGATCCTGAATCTGGGCAGGACTTGAAGAACCTGGGAGATACTCTATATTCGAATACAAAATTCAACCAACAAGGCTGAAGGAGAGCAGGAGCCATATACAGTATTTAACAAAGCACCAGAAGAGAACCATTGCCCACCTGTGCCCAGCGTATGGTGAGCACTTATCTTTTAGTGGACTATCCATTCATTGTGTTGGATCTATCCCTAGGAATGGAACTTCTGAGTCCTAAGAAAGATGTTTCTTTCGCATCCATAGAGATTGGCAGTGTCCCAATCTGATAGGATCTTCTTTTTCCCTTCTTTTATCAATTTACCTTCTTTATTTTCCTTTTGCTTTCATTCTTATTTGATGATTCTTATCATTCATTGCTCTTTTAGTCAACTCCTAAGATACACTTAGGTTTTTTTAATCCATCTGCTCCTGTGTCTTCCACCATTCCCAATGTAATTCTCTAAACACATAAGCGATGCTGATTTTTTTGTTTACTCTGGCATTTTCAGAGCGAAAGGAAAATGGGAAAATGAAGTTCCAACTTTGGAACAAAAAGTAACTTTGATGAAAATGGTGCTCATATTTCATGGCATTCAGCAATATATAGAAAAACTTGTCTCCTTTTTTCTCTTTTTCTTCCTTTCTTTCCTTCCCTTTCCTTTGTTTCTTCCTTCATCTTTCCTTTCTCTTCTTCCTTCCTTCCTTTCTTTCTTCCCCTTCCCCTTCCTTCCTTCCTTCCTTCCTTCCTTCCTTCCTTCCTTCCTTCCT